>NC_136548.1:1670000-1952500 GCF_910591455.1 Pholis gunnellus
AAGAGGCTTACTTTTCTCTTTCAGCACTGAACATAGGAGATGTCTTTAACCTGAAAAAAAGGAAATGATCACATTCTTGAGAATAAACAAAAAGAGTAAACATGATCTGAAATAGAACATTTCACAGAAACGTTACACGTCAAAATGACTTCTTATTCCAAATGAGTTTTGAGGGTTTAGTAAAAAAGCATCTAACGCGGTGTCTTTTCATTCCAGTGGCTCCTCTGCAATCACAGAGTATCAAATCACTGCCTGCTATTCCATCACTGACATAATGAGCCACCAAGCTGGATGGAAATTTCAAAGGTTGAAGTTTGAAAAAAAGGCTCCAGTGCCAGCGTCAGACAGCACATCGCCTTCTTTCATCAAAGGCTTCAGAGGTCCGGTCTGTTTGATTAATTAAACAAAATGTTCAGTTAGAAAACAGGCAAGTATGATTATTACTGTCACCCACAGCAAACAAAGTCAGCTCTCCAATTTCTGAATCTTCAACACAAAATCAAAACAAGCACATTAATGAGATGTTGCAGAGAGTTATGTGGTGATGATAACAGTGATTAATTGCTTTTTTTAAAAGCATGGCAAATCACATGACAGTTTGTCAAAGCAAACCCAGACTGGTAATAACATTTTACATGTGAGGTGAGGCGTTCATCGTCGTGTCATTCCATCTCAGGCATGTAGTCTTTTCAGACATGAATAGGAAACATTCATGCTTTCTGTTGCAGAACTGGATTTGGAACATTCAGACACGTCTGGCCTCGTGGTATGATCACGTGGTGAAAGCTAGCAGTGTCACAAGACCCTGAAAAAGAATGAATGACACGTTATGAGTTCGGACTCTTTAGTTCCTATTTCCTCATGAAACATTTTACTGGGTAATCACAGTTTTATTGAATAGAAAATTAGGGAGGGAGATCTGATCATTGTTGCGGTTGTATGAGGTTACAACAACACTGTGAAATCTATATCTACTATCTAAACTTGATTTGACTGAAGGACTGAATTGACATGATTGTTGTTATGTCTCCTTTCTGAGGACAGCGTGACGTTTCTCACCTGGAGGGAATTTCTTCAAATTTGGCATTTTGGCCACTTGGACCTTTGTACTTAGATGAAAAAGAAAGATGATAATCAAACAAGCTGCGCATGTACTATCTCTCTGTGTATTTAAAGTGTTAATAGACCAGTTTGTACTTATCATTTGGAAGTAAATGTTAATTGCACAATGTAATGAGGATAGTAGAATGACACCAGGTATGTTCTTCAGTTACTATCTCCAGTAGACAAAATGATGGACAGTAGAAAAAGCGTAGTATCTGCAAAACAAGATGCAGGGTGGACTTTGCAAACAGTGTTGCCAACTCTTTCCCTATGAAAGTAGCTAGCACTAGCACCAACATTCTCTTAATGTCGCCAGATGATGTCATATGCTCGTTTGCATATTGCCATCACATTCAATTATCGACATAAAGCTCAGTGGTTGTGTCGGTTGCAGTAAGAAAGAGACAAGAGGAGAGGGAGAGACCCGTCAGAGCCGATCACAGAGATTACTTTGGGAATGAATTACTATATAATATACTTAAATATGTTTCTTGCTTTTTTCCCTGATGGTCTGAATAGGTCTCAAAATGTGTCCTTTGTGGAATCTGAGGAAAGTGGAAAGCGATATGTTTGTCTTTGTGACAAAGGATCCAACAATACTACCACTTGGAGAAAGAGGAATTCTAACCTTCCTCACAAATCAAACACTTATTCACATCATTGTGGAACAGACAATCAATCAGAGAGCTCATATTTTGTAATGCATGACTGGAGATGTTTTCCGACCCAAAGCAAAATGGGAATGGATCACTTACCGTATCTACGTCTCTGACTTGACACAATGTCAAGAGTTTTTTGTTTTTTTCTCCTAAAGTCAGCATATAAATTGATAAACACATCATTTTGAAGTATACGTCCACCATTTATCTGGATGCAGGCATGCTTGAGCTATATATCCCATTATCAGGGTTCAACATCATGTGGATTAGCAGCCCCATCACACTGTGTGAGCATCTGTGTCAGTGTGTGTTTCCGCAGTGCCTGTCATGGGAGTTGGGCCTACAGGAGATTCAGCTGAAAGTGTGTAAAAGAGGCTTTTTTATGGATGTGCAGCTTGGAGCTGGAAACAGAGCGATACAGCATGTACTGACCTTCGCCCGATCAAGCCCACTGCAGACCTACAGGAGCTTTCCAGCATGTTCTCCCTGGCTGTCTGGCGCTCATCAAGTCGAGTGTGTGTTTCGAAGACATCGCTGCTCTCTTTTGACTGCTGGAGTGGGCTGCTGTGTATTGTTTAAAGGCAAACATATCGATTTATACCTCCTTTGCATTGTGATTCAATAAAACCCATGGCCTTCGCTTGCTTTCAAGCATTTGAGTTTCAGAACTTAAAACTCAACACTATGCATTGTGGGTAAGTAACTCCGAATGGAAATTCTCTTCCCCTCAGGCTCAGTTTACCCTATTTAGTGTGACACTCCTGGGTTCAGTGTGCAGTAATTGCTTTAGGAGTTCTAATTGTGAGCAAGCAACCATCACAGGGTGAAGCTGCTGAAACACCGTTCAGATTACATTGCTTAAAAGATGCAAAAACCTGTTATTCGAGCAGTCAGCCTCCTCCCTCCTGATCCGCCCACGCCACGCTGCCTTTAACTGGCTGCTGGCAAAAGAACATCTGCTTTACTGCAAATGGTGTTAATTTGCTTGAGTTTGGTGTCACATTTTTTCACACCGATGCTGCTGACAATGGGGTTTGAATTTCCATAAATGATGAAGTAGAGTGTGGGACTATTGTGTTGCTAATACAACCTTTCTTGCTGTGGTAAATAAGTGAGGAAAGGAGGAGGGAAGGAAGAGAGGGCAAGTAGCGACGCCATGGTGACCTCAGTGATCTTTGCCTCCCGTGTCTTGCTGCTAACTGCGGCCCTCCTTCTCCTTTCTGTCTATTCTGGCTGTTCTTTCTCGCTCCATCATGTTTTCCTCTCTCAGTCCGGTGTGACATACAGTAGTTAATGATGGGGAGTCTGTTACTGGTTGCTGTCTGTAGATATGAAGCAAGCAGGGGGCTTTGATACCGAGCAGCAGCCAGTGCAGTTGACATTAGCTATTCCTCTTCATCACTGCTGCTTACCAATTCTCTTTTCCTCTTCCTCTGTCTCTGAGACACAAATATACTGTAAATAAGCACACAAGGAATTTTACGTGAACATATACATGCACAAAAATATGATTAAGATATGGATGCATAGTTATTGTACACTTGTGCAAACACACCCAGCTGTATTCTAATACTATACACACACACACACACACACACACACACACACACACACACACACACACACACACACACACACACACACACACAAGTACACATGCACATGCTTATCACAAATAGAATAAGCTAAGCTGAAAATGTATCCATTGTTAAATGTATTGGGAGCTGGTTGTACTGCAGTGCTTTGGCACACACACACACACACACACACACACACACACACACACACAGTGCTGAGGTTGCAGTGATCTCCTTGATGCCGCTCTGACAACAGTAACAGAGTTAAAGTACTTCCATCTGTCTCTTCCGAGACTCTGGGCTAGAGCAAAGACCTCCGGTGTGAGGGATGTAAGAACGATAACAGAGGCTGGAAGAGAGGAAACAAAACAACTAGCCAGAACTAATGAACAGGTACGTCGAGGGCGGAAGGAAGAGAGAGAAAAAGAGAAAGAGGAAAGCATTATGAGAGGAGGAGAGCTGTTGGAGGTGCAGGTCAGGATTCAGGGGCTTACCAGAGACAAAGAAAGGGCAGAAGGGGACAGGTGATGTGGGGTCATTAGTGTTATTTATTCATGCTTTACACGGCAGGATAGAGATGGAGGGATGGTCATTTTTGAAGAGGAGGAGAGGGAAAGAAAGGAGCAAAAGTGAAGAGCGGAGAGAAGGTCTGCGGCTGCCTCCTCCCTCCTCTCTGCTCTCGTCAGTGCGTCTGTAAGCTGATAAATAATTGAGTGTGCCGAGCAGGGGACTGCATGGTTTAGAGGAGGAGAAAGAGGGGGGCCTGCTGGGGCGCTAGACAGTGAAATGAGGACCTGCTCCAGAATAGAGATCGCATCCTTTAAATTCCTCTTCTTCTTCTTCTACTTGTCTCACTTTTGATCCTCCTCAGCCGTTATGTCTCATGCCCTGATCTGAGAGCGTCTGAGAACAAGCCCTGCTCTATCCTGCCATTTTAAACTTGACGTTGGGCTTAGGCTAAGATTTCTTTCTTACAGGGTTGACTCTCCAACCTCTCCCTTTTTTAGAGAGGAGCAGATAGTCTAGCTAGCACAGTATCGAACAATTCTATAAAATGTATATGCAACTTGGCAAGTACAGCAGCTCGGTCAGTACCGTTCGGTGTCTGATACGCTAGCTTTCAACTAACTCCAATGTTAACTCATCCACATCATTATAAGACGCTCAGAGCCACTGACGTAGTTTAAAGTCAGAGAACGTCAATGTGTGGATGAGGTGGAGGAGAATGGATGGGTCAAACAAACACTGACTCTCACACCGGAGGCTGCTGTTCATGTCTCCTGTAAAAGTCAACATTGACTTATTTTACCTTAGTTTTGTTACATAACTTCCGTACTCAACCTAAAGACTAACTAAACTCAGGTTGGAAATTTACTTTGAAAAGACACGAGGCATGTAACGAGTGGAAACTGACACAGGCCACTGATCTAACATCAGAGGTTGAACACAGCTGGAATATATCTGATCTAAAGTAGAAGGAACATCAAGACCTCATTTATTGGTAAAATCCAACACGAGTGTTTGTAGGATGGTGGCAGCAGGCAGTCAGCTAGGAGCTGAGGACGCACAGCCAGCTCTTTTGATAAACTTTCCCTTTGTGACGCCTGACATCACTCTGCAGCGGCCTACACCCTTCATTTAGCTCAGTGATAAGCTAGCAGGCAGGATGTGCGGTTGTCCCTACCACTACTGTAACAAGAGCTGCAGTGTCTGTGTGAATCACCGATCCTCTCCATATTCATTTCAGAGGCCGTGTGGCGGTGAGTTGCTGGCAATCAGCCGTGTAATCCATGTAATTCTCCACTGCAAAAACGGTGTCAAACTGTTAAATGGACAAAGTGCTGGCAGTGTCCACTCGGTAATACGTTAATTGATCCATGTTTGTAGCCTCTCATCATGGTAATGGCCAAAAAGAGTGAGTAGTGACGACTGAAGCTCTGGTAAACAGCTGCTGCTTTAGAATTAGTGAAGGAAAATTATGTTTTTTTCTTTTTTTTATCAGAAGCTTCACCACTACCAGATGTATGAAAAATGTGAATGCACAAAAACCATGCATCAACCGGTATCTAGTGCACTTCACTCATACTTAAGATGAGCATGCACATTTCTGGAGTGATCCAATGGTGAAATGTATTCACTATCATAAATAAAATGTATTATCCCCGCCAGGAGAATCACGTGATGGGCAGGCTGGTCTCATCCAGCGTTCGTAGCAATACTGACCTTATGTTATCCACGTATTCACGTATTCATGAACAAGAAAATATATTCACTGCAAAAACCCACACATGCCAGGAAGCAGGAGAGGTGGACGGGAACAACAAACATGGATCTGTGATCCGGCAGACCGCTGTTCGTTCGCTGACTCATTTGTCACATAACTTGTCTTTCATTCACCTCACTTCCATCGTTCAGTTAGTCCAGATGATCATTCCATTTCCCATCTTCACAGGGAAAGACTTAGTTAGGTTTAGTAAAAGACTAAACCGAAAAGTTTAAAGTTTATTTCGTAAGAAATCATACGAATCGTTGTATGAGGATAAGTTGTGATCGGTAACGTGTGTGTGTGTGTGTGTGTGTGTGTGTGTGTGTGTGTGTGTGTCCATGAGTGAGTAAGTGTGCACCTCTGTGTCCATGGCTAATATCGCATTCTACTGCAGCAAACTGCATCATATGTTGGGTGGCCAGTTATGGCTGCACCTCTTGTGGTTGCAGTGACTCGCACTTTCTCAGAACACCTTTTATTCCCGTTTTATCCTCCGACTGACTGCTCACTCTAACTCACTCTCTGACTCACTCTGAACAGGCCCCCGGCCGTTAGGGGCCGCTAGTGGTATCACAGTTGAGTACATCTGTTTTTCTGAGGACGTCTGATAGAGAATTGATTGATGTATTGGACTGATAATTGGGCTTCAATTGGTGGCTCACTGAATATATCGAAAATATTCACCGGATTTAGAATCAATACGAAATGGAGTATAATGGAATCCCCCTTTCCTTCCTGTTGACAGTGGAGAACTTGTAAGTAGCTTGTTCATTTACCAAATATTCCTTCAGTGAATACTTTTCACTCTGCCTGCTAATTCACTTGAAAGAATGTCATTCGTCTAGCTTTCAGTAGTGACTTTAGGTAATGCAAAATAACACAACAGAATAAAGTTGTTGATTTTTTTATTTTTTGCTAATGCAAAATCTGGTCCAAACTCTCGGTATCGGTCAAACCCCCAGGCAGGAGACCTCTGTAGCCGTCTTTTGCTTGAGATCCCTTGTAATCCCATGAGTCCCGCCATATCACAGTGCAGCAGTTTTCACTCGGCGCTTGGCTCTTTGTTGCTCATTCTTCTATTCACTGTGTGTTGTAATCTCCGCGGCGATAAGGAGATTAAACAGGTGAGCAGGAGAGGGGATTTCTAGGATTCTTCCTGTGAGTACAAAGTGTTATCAGTGGGAAGGAGGGATATTACCCTCGGCTTTAACAGCGCAGAGGGAGAGAGAGGAGCGGGACCTGGGTGGCAGCACAGACATGGAGCTGGAAGGAGTGTGTGATAGGAGCAGGGGAGCGAGGTGTTATCACCTGGAGCCATCATTAGCACTGTTTACAGAAGGGCCACCAGGGAAAGGTCAGCGCGCCGTCACTCTCTTATCTCCTCGACGACGGTATTCTTGCTATCACCGCAGCTCTGAATCTCTGACCCCATGTCAGTGTTTAACTGCACAGTACTCACTTCATGAAGGGATTGCAGAGAGCCAGATGTACTCAGGGACCAAGGGTTTGTGGTTGTTGGTTGAACTCCGGGAACAAATAGGGAAGCAGGGTGAGAAAAGCGAGTGAATACTATTTATGTAAGTCTAACTTAGCAGCGTTTACATGGTTTGACTGACTGTAGAAGAGCAGAGTAAAGTATGTTCATATTGGACATTCTGCAGTGCAAGGATTCTTCCCAATGCCAACGTTCAGTGCTGGTGCAGGAAGTATAGTGCGCCATATGAAAGTGCATATAAAGGTGTGGGGTCACTCAGGGTTCTGAATGTGGTGCATCCCATTTTTATTTGGGAGTACAGCGTCTTGTTATGGACCAAAAGTAAATCTTTCAAACTAAAACTCTAAACTTCAACTTATATGTGTAAAATATTTGAAATATGATGTAATTGAACCTTAAGAAAATTGGGGGGCGGATTAGGGTAGAGGTCTACACGGCTCCACATGGTTCCTAGTAAGACCTGACCCAGGACATTAGGTCAAGCTGTATCCATATTTAAGGTAGAAAGAGAGCGTGAACTGCTTCTTAAGACATGTATTTCTGCTCTCTACAACTCTATCTGCTTGTTTGATTGGTGGAGGGTTCTTTCTCTCTCTGTGCTGGTTTACTTTGAACCAGTTCTGACTGGGTCTCTTTTTCCAAAAGTAAATTTATGCATAATGGTTACAGGTGGATGTGTCCTGTGGATCTGGTCAACCATTTTGGACCTGTGAAGAACTCTAGATAAGGATCATGAGCTAAAGAAAGTACAGATTTGAGATGAATTGAGCACCGCTTTAAGAAGCGCTGGAGTCATGGAAACGTGGAGCTGATTATGCAGACTTGATACAGCGACTCATGAGATTGAAGTTAAAATTCAATAGAGTTTTGTTTTTCATTCATTATTTTATTCTCTCTCCTCTGTTTTCAGAATTCTGAACCTGGAGTTGAATTTGTATCTGTTTTTTATTTCTTCTGTATTTATTTGTTAGTGTGTTTGTGTCTCCAGTTCTCTCTGGTAACCCTGACACAGCAGTTCCTGTGCTTTGCAGCTCCCACAGACCAACAGTAAAACGCTAACGAGACATTTGTGAAACTGTATAAATGTGAACCAGAGTGCAGCTGCAGTGGTATGTTCAACAGTCACCTAATGAATACAAGCTTGAGTTAAATTAGTAATAAATTAACATCAGGACGATGGGGGAGGGTAATTAAATGTGTGAAACATGCTGAAGGAAAAAGTGTCATCCTTTGAACTCAAGCAAGGTCATAAAGCTTTTACACGCCGTTCAGAGATACACAGCTTGGATCTGTGGTTGGCGACATGGTGTAATGACATCAGATTTGATTGGACTCTTAATAGACTTCCAAATACAATGTATCTAGTCGTGAATGTAATGAACAAAATGCTTTTATGTATGATCCTGTGCATTCAGGTGGACTGGCGATGTCAGTGACTGTATCTCTCTCTGGCCACTCCATAGTTCTCTCCTTTTCTCCACCCACACACACACACAGGTTGGAGCAGATGAGAGCTTGGGGCTTAAAGACAATAAAGTTAGCTATCGATCGATACTCTGCCACCACCTCTCAACCCTTCCCTCCAGTCCATCTCCGACAGGCAGCACAAGGTCAGCCTTGGGGTCCGCACCCTGCATCTGGGCTTGATGTGGGCGAGGCTGCCGAGTGGCAAAAGTACGATCAGTGGACGGAGGGAGGCCAAGCTATGAACATAATTGTTCAGAGTGTGCGTCGCTGCAGCAGAACACACAAACAATAAGTTGAAAGCAGTTGAAGGGCGTTTTTACAAAGCTGTACTCTAAATACGCTGCATTGCTGGTGTCAAACATATTGACTGTCCCAACATGAAGCCCAGAACACCTCACACCAAAACCAGCAACACTGAAACTTTTATTTATTCCGTTTTTATATACATAGTAGTTTCTAACCACCAAACAAGCTACGGACATCATGAGTTCAAACAAAAGTGCTGTTCAATAATAATTAGGAGCCTCATTTGAATAACAAACATGTTGCTTCTGAAACAACCCACTTTGCTTCCCAAAAACCCAAACATACAAAGAATGAAAAATAGAAAACACCATCGGAGAGGAAATTCAAAATGACAAAACATCTCAGGAAGCAAGCGCTCCACGAAATGAAAGCAAGGGTTGTTGATTTGACACAAGTCTGGATTCATTAAAGCTGGCTTCAATAGACCTGAAACTCCCCAAACCTGCCTTTAGGCCCCAATAGAAACATGTAATTATGATTTAATATGGCAATGTGCACTTTATTGAGGAACCATCCAGATATTTTACTTACCACAACTTCACTTTCCAATGAAGACTTAAATACTTACATGATAAACTGGGCTATACACTAGAACAAAAAAATGGATCCTTAAAATAGAACCTATACAAATGCTGGGATAGTATGAGCAAAATACACATGTTCAAATGTATTTGTTATTCAATCTGACCAATTTAACCACCCAATATGGTATTCAATCATGAACATTTAAAATACATTTTTCCATTTTATCACTTAAATGTAATTAAATCATTATATATAAAAGTGTATTCTGTGTGTATTCAGTTGCATCTGGATATCACAAATTAAAATGAATTATGGATGCATCTTGCCAAGCTAGCTAGCTAGCATTGGCTGCTAACCGTTCCTGAGCCCTGCTGGGCTAGCTCCAAATATAACCTCTCAATCCAAATATGGTCACTTCCGGTTCCGAAAAAACCAAGATGGAGGAAGTCAAAATGCCAAACTCAAGCCTTAAAATTAGTAGTCGACAAACCAATGGGTGACATCACGGTGTCTATACGTCCGCTTATATGCTTGAGCCACCGCAGTAAAAGAAGCGCAATTACTTGCCTTAGTGACAAATAAGGCAAACATGAGTGAAATCATATGGTCACAACATGTGAGTGTTGATCTCGGCTCACTACTTGAGTTGCCTTAAATTCAAAGTTAGAGTGCACTGCTATTAAAAATAACCCCATATCCAAGATCGACAAATGAATCCTAACAACCAAGTTAGCTGGATGAGATTCAACAGGAGCTCCTTCGCTGCTTGGTACATGTTGTTAGAACAGGGCCCAACAAACCGAGAGCAACGTGTGTGCAGAATTTAAAAAAAGCATGCCCCTTAAAGTCTTGCAGTAGATATGCCATGGGAAGATCTCCATGTGAAATATTGAGTCTCAGTCATGATATAAAGGTAACATAATTACATCCGTCTTTAGCTGGCTTTTACTTGCCTCTATAGCTCTCCACCAGGAACTATCTCACCACGATGGCAATGACCCATTTGAGACACATTGTGGTCTGTGAGGTAAAGTTTGTATTTCCACACACTGACTCACACACCAAATGACCAGTACAGCTCATTAAGAGCTTGTTTTGCACGTGCATGCACGCACGCGCACACACACACACACACACACACACACACACACACACACACACACACACACACACAGGAGCAGTACAGTAAATGGAACAGCAGCCCAGTGACATTAATGTTATAGGTTATTGAATGATTTTAGAAGATTTATAGAGCAGGGCAAGAGACTGTGAGAGAGGGAGAGAGCAAGGTAGAAATAAGACTGTTCACACACACACACACACACACACACATGCGCACACCCCTGTGCGGTGCACAGTAGCCGCACCGTTGCTCATATAAATTCCCAGAGAGTTTTATACCTCTCAACATGTCCTGTTTTCCTCTGTCTGTTTTTTTTTCCTTTACCTCCCCCTCCCACCCTCCCCCTCCCTCCATAGCTCCATCATCCCTCTCCCACCCTGTGTACCAGGTCAGCCAGGGAAATAGCTCTTGTTTGAAGTCATCTGCAGCTTTCACATCTCCTGCCTTTGTTCCCCAATCCCCAGCAGCTTGACATCCACACTGTGTGTGTACTGTATTGGTTTGGAATGCTTGTGTGTGTGTGTGTGTGTGTGCGTGTACCAGCACCTGCATCCATAACTCTATGCTACCGTCTTTATCATATGAACAAAGCCATTCCTTTTCTTCAGAAAACAGAGATTTATTCTCTTCCTTGCATTTACATGGATGTTTTGAAAGCCATATTGTGTTCTATGATGTTACTACTATTAACACAACTTCACCAACTGCATTAGATTTGAGAAACTATGCAATAGAAGATTTAGATACAATCTAGATAGAATACAGTAAACTTCTTTTTGTAGCTGTAAGATGGGAAAGTTAGGCCTTAACGTGTACACAGAGGCGTTTTTGGATTGGGTTGCGGTGCTTCACAGCATTGGATGCTTGATGAGCGTGCGACGTTGTCACAATGGATGATTCAGTGTGCTTTGTGGCACAAAGGCCTGTGTCAAAGCACACTGACCATAATCCTGCGGGCTTATTATTCTTATCTCTCTCATGATACCCATATGTTATTGATTGGACTCATGGTTTTGGTATAGGGGGCAGAGGTTTGACAGGTAGTTTTGTTGAAAATCCCTGTATACTCTAACCCAGGGGTGGGCAAACCTTTTGGCTCAGGGGCAACATTAAGTTTTAAAATGTGACAGACGGGCCGGGCCAGTAGCAGATGGATTTGTGTGAACTAATATAAATTACAAGTAAAAGCCATGACCTAAAAAGTAAAGAAAACGTACATTTAATTTCAGTGGGAACAGTGTTGTTGATCACCCTTTTTTGCCAGTGCATCAAAGTTTGGTATCAGTTTGGTTGCGGCAGTTCTCAGGACAGATGTGAGGTGTTCATCAGTTAACTGGGATCTGTGACGTGATTTGTTGATGTTCATCACGCTGAACGTCTGCTCACACACGTAGGTAGAGCCAAACAACACCAGCATCCTCTGTGCCACCCTCCTGATGTTTGGAATCTTAACTTTGCTTAGTGAAGCTTAAAACTCATCCAGTTTAAGGGAGTTGAACTTCGTTTTAAAACAAAAACGATCTCCGTCCAGACTAAAACGCCTGAAAACAAATATCACGTGACCCTTCACGTACACTGGGCATCCGGGTGGGTGTCGATGTAAACAGGAAGTAGATTGGGTTGCTTAGCTAAACAACATATGACAGAGTAATAAAGTAGTCTTTAATAATGAAAGGTCGTGTTTGATACTTAAAACCCCTTGGACCCGAGCGAGCCCCATTTGGGGTTTACGAGATTTTTAATCTATCTATGCCAAAATGATGCCAAACAGCTCTGTTAGGATAGATTATACAATATGAGTGACAAATAAAGTGAAATATATAATTATAAAGTATATAAAATGAGAATTTTGCATGTTTTTGTTTAGATAAACACCTATAATTGGGGTTTGCTTCACTTTATTTACACCAAATCTTTTTGTGAGGTACCTGCACCCTTTGTGCTATGAATTGGGAATGTTTTTAGGCTAGCCAGGGCCTCATTTAATAAATTACAGTGCTTTTTCTTCAGACGAACTTGGGAATTTTCCCTGTTTGCTGTGTTTGCTGTGTTCAGCTACTATTAACCAGTAACATATACACAATATTTACTCATCTCATCAAATCTCACAATCGTGTTAGTGTTATTCAAGCATCAACATTTTTAAAATAGACCTTGTAGTTACAGAATTGTAGTCTCTTTTGTATGGGTTACAATTTTCGAGAAAAGGCCTAAAAAAGGCTTAGGGTCCAAAAGGCTACGATCTTCTCTAAAATCTTCCTCTATGAACTCAAACAGACAGATTGTGGAAAGTTTTATTTTTCAGACTTAACATTAGTTACTGCGCTGCGGGTCTTGCTCTATCTCTCTCTCTCACACATAAAATCTACTTTAAAATCAATGCTTACACATAATAGTTTACTAGATTACGGTCCATAAATGTGGTCAACACACGTCTCTCACTCGTTTCCTCAGTTCCGTTGTCTGTTCTCACTCGTAGCTCTGCTGGTGGCTGAAGTCTCTGTCCTTCTGGAGAGCAATTCATGTTTTGCTCCTTTACATTTTATCTGCAGTCTTCACAATAGTTGTGCAGAACAAAATGAGCATTAATAAGAACAGGAAAGTCCTCCGTTGTGTGTCCATCGTCCTCCCTAAAGCCGCTAACGTGACTTCAGACGGCCGCTCCGTAGCGCTGATAACGCCGCTGGACACGCTGCTCGTTAGTCGCTCCAATAACAGCTGCTTCCTCCGTAATAATGCAGCTGCTAGTAAAGACAACACGGCCAGTAACACCTGTACTCAGTTCTCCATGTTAAATTAAACTGGTAGTCGATCGGTAATCAAGGCTGTTGTTGTCTGTGAGCTTCCGGGTACGGGTCACGTGATAGGGGCGTAACGAATCAGGGAAGGACACGTCATGACTGCTAAGAAGCAATCAAGTAGTGAACGCGGGTGTGGGCGTGATCGAGAGAGAATAGACCAGACCCCAGAGAAGGTCAATTGTGTCTGGAGTGCGCCATCTAGTGGGATCAACAGAAACGCCGGGTATTGCAGGAAAAGGGCTAAATGAATGCGGTCTTTACTGTAATTTGGACAATTTTGTACCAATATTTGACGAGCCGGATTAAAAAGCCCTACGGGCCGTATATGGCCCGCGGGCCGTAGTTTGCCCATGCCTGCTCTAACCTCTCTTAATTAGCCTCTAACACACAGGTGCTCCAATCACGATGGCAACAAGTGACACACACGCACTGAAGCACACAGGTGTTTGATATGAGCTCATTAGTGATGTTGATGAACACACAGAGACACTGAGACACACACACACACACACACACAAACACACACACACATGACTTGGAGATATTTAATCAATTCAGTCACATTATGATTCTGTCTCCTCCCCCCTCTCTCACCCACACAGTCCCACCCTTTCAAAATAAAAGCCCCTTGGAGTAACTGTATCTTAAGATTAAGCTCACGTTAAGTTCAAGTCTTTCCATCACAAATACAGAAATGTCATTTTCAAAGGTATGTATCTCAAATACAGAAATGACGGGAGACATTTGTGGACTGTCCATCAGATTCAATCCAAGAGTATGAATCTAAAATGCAGAAAAGAGAGAAGCGATATCTCAATTGAACCTCAATGATACTACTGGTAATGTTGGCGTGTATATATATTGCGATGTCTTCGGGCAGTAGCAGCCACACAAATTTCATGCAAAATGTTCTAGTTGACAGATGCTCTCCATCCCAGGAAACCAATACATAAAGGAGCGTTTTCCTTTCTTTATTCCCAGCATTGGAGGCATAGTAGTCGACTACTGACCAATAAAGAAAACACACAGGCTACACCCTCATATAACCGCGCAAATACTTCCTGGCTGCACCTGATTGGACAAATGCTTTCACTCTTGGACTGTCCGCTCTCAGATTTCAAACCGCACTAACATGGTCGTTCTTAAGCTTTGTTTTGCAATAATAATTCACCGAGATGTGTAGAACATACCAATACGACCACGAGGGTAAAGTGTATTTAACTAGCTACTTAAATTTAACTTCAATGATGGGATGGAGTGAGGCAGGCCGACGAAATGGTACGGTCCACAGGGTCCATGACGACAAGATTGAGACATAACTGTTTGGACACCCCAAACTATTTGTTTACTCTTTTAGGGGTGTCCAAGTCTTATCTGGGGGAGTCAAAGCCTGCTAATCCCCTCCCTGTAATTCAAACCTACAGGACAGTATCCGGAAGTCTAGTCTTAATGATTCTTATGGACATTTGCTTTCTGGTGTACTAGGGCCCTCCGGGCTGGCCTTGCCTTGACTGTCTCTCACAATATTTAATGGTGTGTGTGTGTGTGTGTGTGTGTGTGTGTTTGTGTGTGTCTGCATGAATAGGTTTGGTTTGAGTAACATTCTCTAAAAGCCTTTTTAGTGAGCTTCCGTCTGGCTTGCACAACAGCTTTCTGGGAAATGGTGAGAAATGAAGGGAGCTGTGGGAGAAGAGAGAAGAAAAGAGACACTTTTCTTTTCCTCTTTACATCCAGCTGCTGCTGCATCCAACAGCACATCCTCCCTCTCATCGGGCATCTTTTTCTATTCAGCTGCCTTTCCTCCTCCTCCTTTCTTTCTTTAGGTATTTTCAGAGGCATCACCACAGTTAAGGGAAACCTGGGTTCATTTTCATGTTTGGTTCATGTTCCGCAGAGAAGCAGCAGATCAGCAGGTCATATCAACATGTTCAATTTAAGAGTGCTTTCACACCTGACCTGCTCAAACACTCTCTAGTTTGTTTAGTCTGGCGTGAACGCTGTCAGTCAAACCATCTGTGTCTGATTGAAAAGAACGGTCCCTGTCTGCTTTCAGGCGGTTTGTTTTTGGTGCTGACGCAAAACGACTGTATGGTGTGTGGTGGCATGAATTCAATGGCAAATTTATTCAACCCTTGTACTGATCGTGGGAACTGTCAAGAAGGTTATCCCATAAGCAATTAGAAAGTCAGTTGGTGACCTTAGTTCAGTTATCAGTGGCTGTTTTCAGTAAAAAAGCTCATAACTAAACAATTCCCTCCTGAGCTCTTTGTGACACCAGAGAAGATAAAGAAACCCATAACGCTGTGTAACAACAGTTATGTTCTTTATTCATGTCAAAGAGACCACTGCGTCAGCACAGCAGGGCTCCCGACACAAAGCAAAAAGCAGAGGGCAAAAAAGTAGAACCTGGCTCTACTTTTGTACAAACACAGTGTGACGTCATGTGGCAAGTAGCTGCATCGGCCAATCACAAATGTACACATTACTGGTAGATGGCCTTGTTCCTTGAACAGGGTAATTCTGCAGTTTTAATGAGTGTGTCCCATATTATTATTTACTGCTGTGCAACGTTTTGGTGTCAGATAAGCCTTGAAATTGATTGATAAAACATTGATGTAACTAAAACATCGCATGGATTTCGTTCAGTCTCTCTTCTCTGGGCCTCTATTCTTTTCTAATGGCCCCTTTTTTCATTTCAAAATATGGTCACACCTCTCTCTCTTTCTCACACACACACACACACACACACGCACACACGCACGCACGCACACACACACACCTCAGGCCTATGCGGACAAATCATACTCACTCCCAACTTGTTAAGTACCACAGCTTGGTCAGTGGCTCTAGTGTCTGATACTCCACCTTTAGCATCTGTATGAGACAAACCAGATGTTCAACTAAATCAAATGTAAAGCCATCCGCGTCGTTACTAGAAGCTCAGAGCAACTGACGTAGTCAACATTGAGTTATTGTACCTTATTTTTATTAATGTAACTTTCATTCTTTACTAAAGCCAGTTTTTGTAAAGAAAACGGTTATTTAACTTAACAAACAATAAATATGTATTGTAACCCAAACCACAATGTTTCACCAAGTAGTTTTGTTGCATAAACCTAAAAACTAAGAAAACATTGGAAGTATATTCCCTGTGTCCCTGACACTAGAGGGGAACCTAGAACCATGGTTTGAAGCGTAGGGTAACTGACCAAGCTGCTGTATTTGATGAGTTAGGGATGAGAATATGTTGGTGTGGACTCTCTGTACTGATCACATGACAGCATGTCCTCATTCTCATTCCCACAGCGTTAACTCCCGTCACTTTGTCACGCCCCTCGTTATCTGATACTGACAACGCCCGGTATGATATTTTCCTAACAAAGTGTTTTTTTGCTTAAACATTAGCAAGTGTTTGTTTTTTATTCACAAAGTGAACCACTTGTTTTCTCTGACCATGGTGGAGCGTCATAGTTTGACGCACTGGACTAGTCAGTGTGTTAGAAAGTGATGCTAACGGGACCGACCAAGTTGGGATGAGAACGTGTTGCAAAACCTTTAGGACTCGTTGAATTCACTTCCAGTATTTTGAGACAAGCCCACACTGTTCTGCACAGCAGCCTCACAATACCACCAATCTCAAAGGACTTGAACATAAAGGGCAGAGGGTACAAACATGCCCCACCCCCAACATGCACACACGTACACACACACACAGGACGAGAGTGTGTTTACCCATGCATTACTTTGTCTATTTAGCTGATCACACTTGGTTATTCTGCACACACATGCTCCATTGACATGCAGCACAAGGAGAGGAGCTTTATGCTGGTTTAGCATTGGAATTCCCAAATGTGTGTGTTAGAGTGTGTTTGTACTTCCCCTCACAGTGTCGGTGTATGCATGCACCTACAGAATGTGTCATATGCAGCAGTGTGTTCCGCTGTTTGTTTAATAGTAGCTGCTCTTTAGTGAGAACACATATGCCACAAGCAACGTTCCTGCACACTGGAGAATTCCAGTGCCTTCAGCTCCACCAATGAGCTGTCGCAAATTTTTGAGGTCGCAGGTCAAAGTCAGTATTGATTGGATGATTGTTCCTCTGGAGGAAAACAGGTGAGTGATCCTCACTGCATTATCATTTTCAGACTATTTTCGCTGCCTTTATTGGTAGCAAACACGCTTCTCATTATGTTAACAAAAGCGACTCCCTGGAGGACAGTGGGGCTTCTCGCTCCCCGCTGGCTTTTCCATGGGCTTGCTGTGCAGCTGGGCACAAAATGGCCGTCACAGGGGTTTCACAAGGGTTAATCGCAGCTGATCTCATTGAGAGTGTACCCCGGGCAGTGATCTGGCTTCATTATCCAGGGCTTAGATTGTCTGGAGACAGGGCCGACACTGATGCTCAGGACTGTTTGGTGTAGAGAAGAGATCTGTGAAATAAAACATAGATAAAACCATAATGGTGGTCATCTTTATTAGCTTGCACACAAATACTGATCATTTTCAGTAGAGGAGGATACCTCTTTATATGGAATTAAAATAAATAATACTTATTTTTAATCATGACACAATGTCACAACTATTTTGATATTATCTGTTAAAAGGATAGTTTGTTTGCAAATTTCATCTTTTGGGAGATTATTTGAGGCTGTCATCAACAGAAACAACATCAGCTGATTGTTTAAACAATCAAAACGTCCCATATTTATGTATATTAATCGTGGTTGATCTCTAATTAACATGCTAAGCACAAGTAGTCCAGGTCAGTTTGTTACACATTAGAACTGTTGTACGATAAGCTGTACACTATGCTGTACACTACGTACACTACCCTGTACACTATGTACACTACCCTGTACACTACGTACACTACCCTGTACACTATGTACACTACCCTGTACACTATGTACACTACCCTGTACACTACGTACACTACCCTGTACACTATGTACACTACCCTGTACACTATGTACACTACCCTGTACACTATGCTGTACACTACATACACTATGCCACAATTGATGGAGTGCATGCCCTGAAAATGATTCAGTGTGTGTCCGGTGATGTCACAACAGTTTTTTTCACCATGACACAATCTTTCTTTAACCTCAAACTAGTGGTTTTAGTTCCATAAACCTTACCAAAATTTAGCATAGAGATCAGAAAATGCTTCCAATAATGTATACTAACGGACAACCTGTTTGTCATTTAGATGTGGAGACTAGTTGGATTGCTTACAGTCGAGACTTGATTGTGTGCACAGATCCATGCTTTCAAGTTGTCACATGGGTTTAAGTTTAGAATGTCTTTGTAATTTTCAAGAACATGGAGTGAGATCAAAATGCATTATACATCAAGTATGATTAAATAATAACTAATAATACTAATAAATACCGATTTAAAGGTTTTATTTAGAATATACGGTTCTGTCATTGACTTGTAGCCATTCAAAAGTGAACACATTGTGAGTTGACCATAATCAGGAAATGAAACTATAAGTTTCCACTATACAAATCTGAGCATTACATTTGATTGAATGTCAATTTAGCGTTTGGTCAGTTGTCATCAAAATCAACATCTTTTAACACAAGCATCTCCTTCACAACAGACCAAAGTCAATCTGCAGAGGAAGCTCATAAGATGTGGTTGAGACCTCCAGAAAGTGGACCTTGAGTTAAGATTCTTTTCAGATTCTTTCCAAGGTCAAGAATTCAACAAATAATGACATTGTTACTTTCACATCACAAAATGGAAGAGACATAAATTCAGTATCATTCATAGCACAGCACTTATATATCTCTATATATAGAGATATATAATAGATATGATAAGTTTAATGGCCAGCAGGAGTTTGTTCGAAGAAGCTTCAAACTTTGCACAGAAAGTACAGAATCACAGTCAGCGCGTTACACACAGAATTAATCAGATGACTCTAAGCTTAATACCATAACCTAATATTCCTTCAGAAATGGCCACAGCAGTATTGATTGTGCTGTCAGGCCGATGCAAATGATGCTCTCTGCTCTCACTTTTTGACCAGATGATGTGAGGCGTCTGACAGCTTCATTTGACAGCCCGAGTGTCTGTTTACCTGATCTGCCCGACACTGCAACACTGCTTCCTGTAGTCGATGCATCATTGGATCTTTACTACAATGAACTTTTCTAAGTATTACATCTGAGTCATACATTTGTGTTCAAATTGTTTGACTTGTTTAAATATTCTATGAGCCTATGAATTTGCTCCAGAGGGTAGTCAAATCTCGCTTCTTTTATAGAACTTCAGCAGATTTTAGGGGAAATGTGAGTGAAATATTACTGTCACTACAGGGAATCAAGGGAAAACAAGAAATATTGACTCTTTCTGTAAATGGATTGGAATTATAACGGAAAACTCCTTTTGTTGTTCCGCCTCAGGGTGTGATGTCACCTGCCGTTTTTGTTTTCAAATTATCTGTAAATCTCTTATTAGTTAATCTGCTTTATTACCAAAGAGCTAGCTAATGCAATTAGGGATGTAGCTCCCCGCTGTTTCACTCTGCTGCAAATAATTTCCCTGACATTTGTACAATAATGGGGTTTTCGTCAAAATGATGACCCAATTAGAACTAGTTTCACATTCATTTGATTTCACAAAGGAGCTGGTTACTTTTTACCACATATGTAATAACAGCAGAATTAATATCAGCCACAGTAATTGGGTTTCAAGGCAAAGTTAAGTAAGTAATAGTAAAGTGGAGAGGCTAAAGGGGAAATATGATATTTAAACTGGGAGAATTGTCGCTCACCATGCAGAAAAGGAATAATTGTCTATTTCTTTTTCCTGCACCAATACTGCAAACCAAGCCCCACCGAGTCTTGTACATTTAAGGGAAAGAGGTTGTTTGCTATGAGGTATTTACGAGGGACTTGAAACCCTAATGAACCAATCAGGATATCTGTCTGGTGGATGAAGTCGAATGAATACCTCTGAAAATGAGGGCAAAAATATTTTTTACACACCAAACACACTGTGTAGGTACTTTAATGCCTACATTCATCATCAGGCTTTTTAGGCTTTATTCACTGGTTCTGCTGTTGCAGTTAAAGCAGTTTGCAGTACCGTGTGTGTGTGTGTGTGTGTGTGTGTGTGTGTGTGTGTGTGTGTGTGTGTGTGCATGTGTGCGTGCGTGCTTGCGTGTGTGTGTGTGTGTGTGTTGGCCAGCCACCCTCTGCCCCCTCGTAGTCTTTCTTCTCTATTCTTCCATTTTCCCAAATTGAAATGATATGCCTCTAAGTTTCTCTCCTCCATCCCTTCATCCCGTCATTAATATTTAAAGCGACACCTTGAGCAAACTCACTCGCCGAAGGGAGCGAGAGACAGAAAGAGGAAAGTGGGTGAGGGGATTGTGTTCGCAGGAATCCTTTAATCCAGGGGAATTAGCCGTTTAATAGCGAATTGCCATTTGTAGATTACGGGGCTTACACTCCGGGGAGCCAACGCTCCCTGACACCTGCTTAAACACGTCTAACCTGGAACCTGTAGCGCACACACAGGTTCTGTAGATATTCAAGATTTCTTCATGTCTTTTGCCATGTTCACCACCGTGTTTCTCTGTTTGACAGAGTTACAATGCAACTTCAATCTATCACACCTTTGCAGAATAAAACATTATTTATTAACAGAACATTAGAGATGACACTGTGTAAAACATCATACAAGCATAATAAGCTATGATACCTCCTGCTAATGGTCTTTGTTTTTGCTGGAGGCATCTTAAATCACCTCAGAGAAGACATCAGTTCAAAGGGATCTGGGGGTGAGGGGTTCAGGTCTGATGGGGCTCAAATTAGCTGGTTCTAGTTCTGAAAAGTGAACCCGTCAGTGTGTAAGTGTCTTTAAACTTGCATTCTCTCTACTGACCATTACTCCTCTGTTTGTAAAAAGAAGTCTGGTTGAATAGAAGTCTATGAGAAAATGACTCTACTTCTCTCTTGATTTATTACCTCAGTAAACATTGTAAACATGAGTTTATGGTCTCAATCATAGTTTCAAGTCTTCTTCAATACAGCATGATGTTCATTTACCTTGTGATTGACAGGTCACTACTACGGCCTCATCTGGTCTGGGAGTTGTCCATTTTGTCTTACAACCTTTTGATGCCGAACGAGCCCCATTTGGGTTTCCAGCGAGAGAGTTTAGCGAAGAGAGCGTCGTAAAATGCACTTTTAGAAACAAATATAATTAATGTTACACACATGTTATCTACCCACTTAACGAAAAAAGTCATTTTACTCACTCCAAACACAATTATACACAAACTAATATAATCAACTACAAGTTGTACCACAATATCACGTATTTTCAGCAAGCTGCGGCGAGCTTCGCCCTTCTCTACCAGATATCATCACAAAACTAACGGCTATTATGGCTGACCAATACATCTGAGAGCAAGAGGATTCGACACACAATCCGGAGATATCTTCAGAATGTCTCTCAGTGAAACCATTATAACCACACAGCCAACAAACCATCGCAAACAATCATAACGCTTCTCACCGTGAGCTGATTTTCGTGAAGAAACCGGACAAAAACGGAGTAAATCCCCGTACAAATCCGTGCAGCCATGTGCCTGCCGTCTGTCCAATGTGTTTCTAAAGTTTTCCATGAAAACATGGTGGTCAACCTACCCTGCTGGACGAAGGGGTTGTGATTTTTACTTTTCGACGAATCGATTTTACGCTCGACGTGGCGCGGCGAATTTTTAGTGGTTAAGTATTCTGTCAATCAATTCCAGGTTTCTCCCATCACAATAGGCTTTTGAAAGCGCCAATACACACAGAGAGACGGAAACATTTCTGGAGGAGACATAAATCAGGCCCTGAGAGGTCAAAATGGCTCAAAATGATGCCGAACTGCTGAATTTGGATAGATTGAACACTATTAGTCATAAAACAAGTGAAATATACAGTTATATAGTATATACAATTAGAATGGCACAGCTGGAACAGCTGGTTCCACAATGACAAATTGGGCCAACCTCCCCGTACCAAAACCTCTATATCTTTAGCCTGCTTCACTTTATCAAAGCCAATTTTTTCTTTGAGACTACTGACATGTTGTGCTATGACTTGGGAGAGTAACCCTAACCCTAACCCTAACCCTTAGGCTTACTGCTGCATTATTTCAAAGACAAAAAAACAATAAAAGTGCCTTTTTTTTTCAATTTGAGCTGTGTGCCATCTTCATTGAGTATTAACCAGTAACATATACACTGATTTTACACATCTGAACTAATCTCACAAGTGTTTTTGTTATTATAACATCAAAATGATTCAAATAGACCTTGTAGTTAGAGATCTACACTCTCTTTTGTATATGCAATTTTCGAGCAGAGGTCTAAAAATAGGTTTAGGGATTAAACCCTTTGTGTGTGTTTTCACTTCATGACAGTTAATTGACACTGTTTTGGTCAGCCTCAAAACACGATGGCGACGGAGAAAATACAAGGGGTGTTGGTCATATTCTTTCTGTCAGCACTTATGACTCATTCTTGGTTTTCCTTTGGTTAGTCTTCAATGTGTTCAACCATTATTTTGGGACCACAGTTTATCAATCCCTGTCTCCTAGAAATTACATGTATACACTCCTGTGTGACACCAAATGTGTTTTTTAGGAAGACAAATGTGATTAGACAGTGTTTATAATCAACGTATTATTGAAATATTGTCAATTGTCAGAAACGCATGTTTACTTTTTCTTCAAAATATCCAATCTCAGTAGAGCAGTATTAAAGCTTCTATGTTTGATGGCACTCACAAGGTTAGGGAAAGATCAAATGTATGGTCTGCAGTGAACTGAAGTCTGAGTCATGACATGATCTTAACTTAAACACACATGGAACCCCGAGCCGCATGTCAAAGCCATGTTCACCGTCCGCCGACTTCTGTGCAGTACATCAATGACCTTCCTTCACCCAAAAAAAAAACTTTAAACAATAATGATTGAAGACGGCAATGTTGAAGACATTTATCTACAAAATATCTTTGTCCCTCAATCAGTGTATTTGCTAATTTTCTGTACGTTGTTATTCGTATTTTTTTTTCCAGTGCTCATTAACGTTTAGCAGAAAACACACACACACACACACACTCACACACACACGCTCACTCGCGGTAATTTTGCGGTTGTTGCAGTTGCATGGCAGGGGATCAAACAGCTGCTATCTGCTCTCATTCTCATGATCATTTTGCAGACGATGACATGTGTGTTGTCCCAAGCAGAGATAAGGCCCATACAGGAAGCAGCGCTGTGTGTTTTTAATATTCGGCAGGCGGTAAGTCATTTACTCCTCAGCACATAACGAGATGCTATCGCCTCTTTTCCCCTCACCCACCCCTGATGAGTGAACCAATACAGAGAGAAAAGGAAGGGAAGTAGCAAGTAAAAAGCAGGGGTTTTCTCTGCAAAGACTATATATACTGTGTGTATATATATATATATATATATATATATTGTCACTGCTGTCTCTTAGCATCTTGACTGTGGTCAGTGTGCATATTGCACCAAAGCTAAAAAAAAGAAAGAAGAAAAAACTCCCAGTGACATGAAAAGTTGTGTATCTTGTCACAGAGAGTTGAATTGCCTCTGACTGTTGTTCATGTTGTCATGAACTATAGATGTGTGTAAGCTGTACAGCTGTTAGAGCAGAGGTCTGCCAGAGTGAGTTTTCATTCTTTGACATAGTCGGGAAGTCAATCAGAGGATATCAAGGTTTTGAGCTAATCCAAGTATGCATTTGGATTACAGTTTAAAACAACAAGTCCTCCAAATGAAAAGACAAAATATGTTGTTTGTAACAGTAACATCTGGAATGACACATTCTAGCACTTTCTGATCTGACGCTGCTATCAGCAAGATGACATCATTGAAGAGTAAGTCTACTGTGATATAAGCACTGGTTAAGGTTTGGTCAGGTTTCAGGCACAAACATAGACCCCTGCAGCCCAGTTCTAATATAACGTGAATATGAATATTTTATGAATAAAAGCCTGAATTGTATCTGTAACCATTAGCCATGTTGAGGGTGCAAGAGGCTACTGAGACGGAGCAGAAGAGATTGAAAGACGGGCAGAAAAAACATGTCACTTAGTTTGGTTTCTTAGCCGGCTTGCTTCTCGTGGTTGTAGGGAGAGACGGAGAGAGCCACAAACCGTAAACAGCGCCTCTACGCGCCTTCCCCTGCTGATTTATTTTATTATTATTTTATTGTTTTATTTGGCAGGGACAGTGCATGTTAATAAAACATTCCTGTAAATGCGTCAGAGTTAGCCAAGAGGCTATTTTTTGGCAGAGAATCATTCAGAACTTCAAAATATAATCAGCGCTCTGATAGTGCCATGTTCTTATGCAACGGATCCACAGCGGTTCGTATGATATCTTTTGAAAAGTCACACCTCATTTTTCGAGCGTTCGAAAGCCACCAACACGTGTCAATTTCCGCTTGTTACACTGTTCAAAATAAACTCATGTCTGTTGGTTTCGGTAAGAAAACTACTAAAATTGTCATTTGGTTTAAAGTGACTGCAGAAGTGCTGTAACTTAAGTACACAAGTTACGTGGCAAAAACATTAAAACTGACTTTTCGTTTCACGTGAGAATTGACAGATGGTTCATCCAATCACCTGCTCAGTATTTTTTCAAAGTGCCCGCCCTTTTCCAAACGGTTTCCAGTGAGGACTTTTCAGATGGTTCTGTGTAACAAACCAGCTGGCGGGTCAGGTTGGGTATTGCATGGTTTAATCAATTCATTTGAATTCATGAAAAACAAAAGAATGTTAACAGCCCCTTCAGTCCTTCATCTAGCTCCTGGCCTGGATGTCGGAGTGAAAAAGTGCTCTGTTCCGATACTCTATGCTCATACATGAGTAATATCCCTTCATAGTGACTACGTCACTAGAGCCTGTGAACATGAACATTTAGCTGAAACGCCTGATTCTCTTGTTTTTCTTTGGAGAACAATCTCATCCAAGAGTTTTGCTTCAGAATAAAACAACACTAGTGACTGCTGGTGCGAAAGTGAAGAATTTCTGCATTCTTTAGGGATGAAATCCTTCAGTTAGAAATGCCATGTAAATTACTGCAATAATAATGCACTGTCCCGTCATAAAATCATATTTTCTTTAGGCATCTTCCTGCTGTGATGTTGCAGTATATACAGTGCATTTGCTTAAAGTGTGTCAATGTGTTTGTTCAGTAGACTTTTTCACTCTGTGGTGGTGTTTGGCAAGAAGACTAGTAGCCTCCTTATATCACACATGAGCACCATCGGCTCTCTCTCTCTCTCACACGCACACACTCCTATGCTCTCTTACTCGTGCTCTCCTTGCCCCCACCCTCCCCCTCTCCCTCTCCCAGCAGTGCCAGCTGCTCCCTTTCTCTTCAACAACTGCAACGGGGTGCAGCCCTGGTGCCAGTGGGCATCAGGGCTGTGAACAGTGCCAGGCTGACACACACTTTGGTACAGCACATGCACTGTTGCAATGATGTACAAACACACAAACTAATTTCACACACACAGTCCCTCTCTCTCCACACACACACACACACACACACCTGTCCCTGATGCAGGGAGACTGCCCACATATTGTGCCTGTGAGCCGGTGCCAAACAGTGCCGGCCTGCCTGTGCTGAGGTGAACAACGGGAAATGCGCAACCTGTGGTTTGTGTCGGCTCAGAGTACCGTACACTCGGTTTAACATGATCACATGAAGAAGCACATAAACAACACAGTGGAGGGAGGCACACACACACACACACACACACACACACACACACACACACACACACACACACACACACACACACACACACACACACACACACACACACACACTTAAATGAGACTTTGCCAAGGTGTCACTGTAAATCCAGCTGTCATCTGGCAAAATGGCATCTGGTCCATCCAGACTGTGGTCCTCTGGTAGTTGTGTGACTAAATAGTTGTACCATCACAAAAACTCACAACCTAGGATTATAGTTCAAACCAGTTCTCATTCCCAGGGCGCCAAATACCAACACGTTCTCCTACCCTTCGGCGTCTGATAACCATCAGCATCTGAATGAGTCGCATCAGGCTTTCAAGTAGAAATAATGGAGACCCCAAAACTAGGAGGGCGATAAAGCGTGGCGCCAAGGATCATGACCAAGCATCAGCAAGTGAAGAGTTTGGATGACAAGTACAAATGAATAAATAAATAGATACTCATTTAATTAATAACGATAATACATTTTAACCACCTTTCTCAACTGGAATCTATGTATTTAGAGGTAAGTAGGGATTTTCTTTTTTTGGGGGGAGGGGTGAACCAACCCTTTACACAGAGACAAATATTAGACAACCTAATCCAAGTTTATAATGCTTTCTGCTGTAACAACTTTGCAGTGCCCTTGTGCTGTATACTGAGTGTTAGGGTAATCCAGAACAGGGTTAGTAGTATAGCAGGAGGAACAACTTAGTTCGATTCAATAAAGTTTAATTCCTTTTTTTATAACCTCACTTACCTTCACACAGAATTAATGTGCCATTAAAGAAGTATGACATCATTGTGGCTTAGGGCATAATGAACTGATACTACTGGTGAAGAGTTTACAAACCCAAAACACTCGTGCTGTTTCACATGCTCTCGTTCTTATTACATCTTAATGTTGCATTCTGTGAAGATGTAGTCAAAGACATATTATTACATTTGAACAACAGAATTGTTTTGTATTGTACTCCAGCCAGGAACCCTTGTTGCATGTCTTCCTCTCACCCTCCCAACGTTTCCTCTCCATCTCTATACTGTACTCAATCACTATCATCAGTCCTTATGTAGACTTTAACACAGCATTGGTCTGAGAACAGGCCCTACCCTTCATTTAGTAGTTGACAGCTTTTGATCAATCAGATGCAGCTTGATACATAACGCACTAGAAGCAATGTGATTCTGTCCCTATACTCAAATTATGGATGCCTTTTCCTGATAAGTTTTCCATTAAAAAATGCTATTATACCAGCTGTTGTTGTTTTAACATTATTTAAAAAGCCTAAATTTGGCCCTCATAATCCTGCACATAATCTGTCTATGAATCCATTCATATAATCATCACTTCATCTCACGTCTATATGTCAGGTTTATATCCTGAACCTTTCTGGGCCCCTTGCAGAATTGCATAAAAACAGTGTGTTCTGTGCTTCAAATCTAATGAAAGGTGTTCTAGTGTTATACAGAAGGATTTTGTTGAGAGTGTACATTCCAGGTTGTACTGTGTCATGTAAAATATATGATACTCTGATGGACCCAGTGTTCACTGTACTTCTGGCTAAACCACACGCAGGAAATATTACCACGGGCTATGAAGAGAGAGAGAGAGAGAGAGAGAGAGGCAGACAGAGAGGTTTATTGACAGGGGTCAGAGTCGGGTTACTCAGGTGAGCTGACGTCAACGAGGGACGGCTCGCTTTCGTCTCTGAATGTGAGCTGATTCGTAGATGAGGACCTCCACCAAACATAGACGCCGTGGGGCCTGACAGGCCGCCATGTTTCTTTCATGAGGTGCAGGTGCAGAGTTTGACTTTGTTTGGACTGGTTTGTCCTGCAGACAGTAAGACTGACCGGTCTGACATCAACTTGATTAAATGTTAAAATGGCAAGAGGTTTGGAGATCGCTCAACATGGAGCCGTCACGCCCGCCCTTGTCTTGATGTACATTGATCTTGCCCAAAGACATGTGCTGAAGATGGATAAAGGAAAAACTGGACTGGATACAGCCTTTATGTACATACTGTAGTGGTGAGCCGTCAGGGCCTGCAAGGCCTTCTCTGCTGGCTTAAACAGAATCGAAAAATTATACCTACACTACATGTGTTCTATTTATTTTTCCCATTATCTTATTTTCTCATTGCACAGCTTCTGTCTTCCTCAGTTGCTCTGCTTCCAGTGCAGCTAGTTTTAAGTAGAGCTTTTATCCAATCAGATTTCACCTCTGTGTCTCTAGGTAAGAAGAGAGGCCTGAGGTGCTCTAGGTAGACTTTGCAGATTAAAGTGAATGGGGACGATATTGTTTATTGTCATAGTGTTCAACCAATCAGATCTTTAGTTTGACATGTTGGGCGTATTCTTTGACGTGCCAGAGCTACCGAGGTAGTCTACAAGCACGTCAGCGTTAATGTGCGGCTGGCTCAGCATTAACGAGTAGCGTGATTGGTTAGTGGGCTAGCGTGACTGTTGTGATGCTGAAGCTAGCTAGCAGATGTTAAGATGCGTTCACACCAACCGCGGTGCGAATAATTCGCGCGAGTAGATTACATACAGAGTCTATGCACCGACGTGATGAGACCGGAGCAATGCGAATTTGCGAAACGCCCCAAACGCGTGAGTTGAAATGTTTTCAATTTCAGCGAAAAAACTGCATGATGCTGCGACGCGATAGCCTATCAGCGTTGAGATGTTGCTCCTGTCATCACTGACTTCCTGTCGTTGTTGAATCAGGAAACAAATACTGTAGCCGTCTGTGTTCATCAGTAGAGACCGGACCAAACTATGTGTATACATGTGTGTGTGTGTGTTAACCTTGCGGAGAGAACTAACTAAACATGAATTCAGACTTTTTACAAATCTGCATCATTACGTAGTTATTTCGGAGTCCCTTTTTGTCGGTTTATTGCTGTTAAATCACAGACAAATCAGTTTATTTTGTGTTCATACAGCTGTAGTAAACAGCCGACGTGTGGCTCGCTAGACACAGTGAGCTCGATAAAATCCACACATGTTATGAACCAGACATGACGGCGTTTGGTTCCCCGTGATATCTGGGACTTCCACAACACGTACTAAGCAGAAATACAGGTTATTTTTTCCACAGTTGATGGCGGACAGTTGAACGGCTTCCAGGGCGATAAGCCACGCCCCCTCTCCGGTACATCCAGCGCGATTCACGCGGATGAACACAAATAGTCGAGACCAGCGGCGTGAATGACACGATTAGCGTGGTGTGAACACGGCATTAGTAGTAGTAGTAACAGTTCAAGTTAAAAGATATGTAAGAAGTTATGACATTGACATGACATTTTTGCGTGTGCTGCTGTTGTTTTCCTGCTAAGCTAGTTGCATAGTGTGAAATGATCTAACTGATGATGACGATGTGCAGCGGCAGTGTTGCAAATTGTATGCACAAGCTAATATGCTTGCACGTAAATTCTATATGTGTACACACGATGTTAAAACAGCTCTCTTCAGAGCCTACTGTACTCCACTGTATACAGCCCACCTGTGGTGCAGTTACAGTAAAGCCAAAATGAAGAAGATTCAGGTGGCATTTAATGATGCTTTCAGAATCTTGCTGAAGCTTCCAAGATGGACTAGTGCAAGTCATATGTTTGTGAGTCGTAATGTTCCCACTTTCCATGCTGTGTTGAGGAATTTTATTTACAAATTCAGATGTCGATTAAATGACTCAGAAAATATAATTATAAAAGCTTTAAGTGATCCAACACAAAGTGACACACGATATACTTCTTGTTTCTGGAAACATTGGCACAAATGTCTGTATGTTTTTTAACAAGTGACTTTTTTTAACCGCAATGACTACACCTGTGTCTTGGTGTCCTCGTATTGTACAGTATTTCATATATTGTTGTTGTATTTGTGTTTTTGTTTTACTTTATTTTTTTGCTATATGGACTCATGAGTCTGAAATAAAAGTTGAATATATATGTGCCTCCCAGAACACACGCGCCTCACCAGAGTACAATGTTGTGCTTCCGGGGTGGGAGTGTCAGACAGCATGTTGCCAGGTGTTTTTGAAGTCCACCGAAAACATTATATTTCCCACAATTTAAGCTTCTACATTTTCCAAACGCACTAGTATTATTCAAACGTATTGTTTGGTTCGTAACCCTCGTACCGAACGGTTTAATACGAATACGTGTATTATTACACCCCTAGAAACAAATGAGGTTGTTAGGAGGTTCAACTGTAGTAGGACAGCACTGAAGGCCCAGGTATAAAATGCACGGCCCGCCACTGCTGTAATACATATACTGATACAGTTTAATACAAAGCAATTTTTACTTTCTTTCTTGATTCTTTTAATCAGATTTTTCAAAACCATGGTTTGATTCAGTAAACATCTGCCATATTAAATGAACGTGTAATAATGTGAGGCTATCTTTATTCTCCAACATGGTCAACAAACTGCTCTGCAGCTGCTGACGGAGTGAATCAGAAACAGTACAGTCTAAAGCAATTTAGTCTAGAAATTAGGATATGTTGACTTTCAGCATTGTTTTTAGTAACCTTTCATTCTCTGAACGTCAGTTTTAATGAAAGATGATAACAGAGAGATCTTTCCCTACTCGTCATATTTGGCCAATTGGGCAGAAGCTCTCGGCGTAGTGGCTGTTAATGTTGTGTGGTAATAACGTCGTATCACGTGGTTAACGTTGTGAAAGTATGGCGGTTAACTTCGTTATATGTGGTTAACGTTGTAAAACTGTGGCGGTTAACTTTGTAATATGTAGTCAACATTGTGAAATGGTGGCGCTTAACTTTGTCACCTGTGGTCAATGTGAAACGTTGGCAGTTAAAGATGCAACACATTGTCAACATTGCACAACAGTGGCGGTGAACCTTCTAAGTTATCACCAGGCCTTGGCATGTAGTTGATATGAAATGTAAGGGATTGGATATCTCTTTACTCAGCCATTTGGGGTGGTCAGCATTGCAGAAATGGTGGTGGTTAACGTTGTAACTCGTGGTCAAAGTCATGAAACATTGGCGGTTAACTTTGTAATATGTGGTTAACATTGTGATACGGTGGCGGTTAATGTTGTAATGCATGGTCAACACTGTTTAAGGAACAGTTTGTAAGATTTAACAAAACTTCTTAGTAGAGGGTGAGAAAAAAAACATCATGGTTGTGCTAAAAAAAGTACGCTCATAACGTAACTGAACTACGGATGCACCATCATGTGACTCAGTGGCATATAGCTTCATGTGACTTAACGTTGTCTATAAAAAAAACATTCAACTTCTGTTTTTGCACGGGACACGAACCCCAGTCCCCTGGGTTAGAGTCCTGTGTTTGTTTTGCAGATATCATGTGGGTCATCACAAGGCATTACGAATGAAAGTAAAGGATTTGAAACTTTGGTGTGTTTGAGTTGGAGGCTCTGTGCGGACTGTTGCAGCAGTCAGAAGGTGTGGTGGGAGGGACAGCGGCGGGGTTTTCAGTCCCCAGGGAGGCAGAATTACTGCGTCTGACTGCGGATACATCAGCTTGCAGCGCACAGGAAATTTACGAGTCACACTTGATAGATACAGAGACCGACGCCGAGGATTCTCACCCTCCCTCTTGTCACTCCTCTTACACATCCCTCTGTCCACTTATGTCCACTCATTTGGTCGTCTGCCTTCAGTTTGTTCCCTTTTCCATCTCATTCTCTGTTCCCACTCAGTCCTCCCACTCTGTTAAATCCACCCATTCTGTAATTTCCTCTCTGCAGAGGCAGTTTCTTCCCCCACTCATCCCCCTCTCTTATTTACTAAATGGAGAACAGGAATGGAAGAGCGGTAATGATAGCGTGACAAAAAAGGTTTGTTGTCTCTGTGTCTGCTCGCCACTCTGTATTCTCTCCCCCTGGGTTTCTCCCAGGCCTCTATTCACTCTTTATTTCCCACTCTCTCTTCCTAGTTTTATACAATTTCAATATTGCCTTTCCTTCTCCTCTTTTGACTCTCCTGCTCTTTTCTTTCTAGATTCTACACAAAACAACTTAATTTGTTCGTTTGGGAAGCAGGCTTTGATGCTCTAAAGAATGAATGATTCCGCTTCAGGGAAAAACTTGTCACCGCTCAAACCTTGCTTGAATAAAAAACAATTGGCTCTTCTTGAAAATTCACGCTTAACCAAAAAGTTGTTGTGCTGCTTATCCATTTCTCCTCCTTTCTTTTTCCTTTCTCTTTCTCTCTCTTTCACTCGCTTGTTTCGGAAATCCACCAGCACTGCAAAACAGCACCTCTGAAATGCCTGCTGCTGACATGGCCAAAACACCCTGCCTCTGGGAAACGTAGTTTCCATCCAGCTGCCTCATTTCCCAAGATGCTTCAGGCCTCTGCTTCGATAAATCAGATGCACTCGTTCCACAGAAATGCAAATGTTGGTGGTGGTGCACTTAAATTCTCCCAGAGATATATTACTGCCTCTTGCCTAGTATGTGTGTGTGTGTGTGTGTGTGTGTGTGTGTGAGCGCGTAGATGAGATGTATTGCTGTCGACCATTGGGAGTGCTAAAGCAGAACAGGGCGGATTGAGAATTGCCTTACTGTGACGTCAAAAAATAAAAAGCCACTGGACTGCATCCTGAGAACCAGGGACTTGTTTTGTTTCTGAATGCATAAATATTGAAGCAAATTTCCTCTATTTCCCCCTTTTCTCTCGTCCTCTGCAGCAATTCATCCTGTTTGACTGGAAAAAAGGGTGGTATGTGTGTGTGTGTGTGTGTGTGTGTGTGTGTGTGTGTGTGTGTGTGTGTGTGTGTGTGTCTTTTGGAAAGAGAAAGGGAAGATAAAATGTATCTGTAAAAGGTGAGGTAAAACAAGTGAGGAGGAACAATGGATGGAGTGATGAGTACCTGACATCTGCCATGGCCTCTTGGCTGGGCAGCTGGGGCATCAATGATGGATGTTCCTTTAACAGATTTGCTGAACATTAAAGGCTCCATCCCTCCATTGTCCTCTGGAGAACGCTCACTGCCTCGCAGCCCACTGACGGGGCCTCTGTCCAGGGCTGCTCCCCTGCGTGGAACCCTGATGTCAACTAGCTCTGGATGAAATACTGCCATGTCAGGCCCTCCATTACGCCCCAGAGGACAGGAGAGGAGAGGAGAGGAGAGGAGAGGAGAGGAGAGGAGAGGAGAGGAGAGGAGAGGAGAGGAGAGGACAGGAGAGGAGAGGAGAGGAGAGAAAAGGAAGTAGGGCTGTATATTGATTCTCAAACCAGTTTTGGTTCTGATCTAGTTGTATTGAATATTGAAAACTGTGAGTACTGGAAGTTGGCGATGATTGTCTGGTCAGGGACTGCTAAAATACTTCAGTGACAGATAAAAGTAAAATGTCTTCACTTCTACTCTCAAAATAAAAGCTGCTTAGCTAATTTAATGTGGCTCGTTACTTTGAGGTTAGTCAGTAATGATGTAATCTCAGCGTGGTACAGAGGCATTTCCAGGACTTGAGGACATTCGGGTTCAGACTGGAACCCATAGTGATAAGCTCTATTTGATGCTTTTTTATGTACACTGGCTTCTTATTTACATTCACAGTATACATCATAGAAAATGAGTCTACCTCAAAAAATGTTTAAACTGTTTACGTTCCTGAATGATTATGGATTTTGATGTTAATAATATTAATAGTTGTTATCAATTATTATATCATTATTAGAAAAACTGTTTACTAATGTATTTATTTTAACGGTAGTGGAATGTAACTATGTACATTTACTCAATTACTCTACCATGTTACCAAGTACTTGTGTATAAATAGATACATATATATATACATATACATATGTTCAGATAAATACAAAATATGATCAACTAGTGTAAATAAATGATGCAGTGATGCAGAATATAACGTCATTAAAACGCGCACCACCACCAATGATTATAATTAGTACTATAATGTATATTATTATGGTTACTTTTACTTTTGGTTATTTGAGTATATTTTGATGATAATATTTCTGGACTTTTACTAGTATTCCTACTTTTACTTCCGTAGAGAGCTGAGTATTTCCTTCACCTCTGTACTTTTACAGTTTATTGATGAAGTGTTTGCTTTAAGAAAGAACAAACCGGTGGTTCCTCATGTGATCACTGGGACACTTTTTAAGTAGTGGGTCACATGACCCTAACCCTCAGAATTACTCACTTCCAAGTTGACTCTAGCGGTGCAATTCTTTGAGGTTCGATAAATAGTTTCTGATTTAAACAACAATTGCCATTTTTATTTAGATAAAGTTCTTTTGCAGCTTGTGTTTCATTAATATTTAACATTTCAGAACGTTGATTTCTTTTGATAAATGAACACACGGAATGTTGATATTTCTCAAAGCATGGCAGCAAAGAGAAGTGATGTTGCAGTATCCCAGGTATCATATTGGCTCAAGTATTGAACGATTTCCAATGACAGCTGATAGAAGTTGAGGAAAGTGAGGAACAATGCAGCCAGCTGTCTCTCAACGTAAAACCATCTTACATATAACATCATACGTCTCTTGTCTGCTTCCCTTTAACCTAACAAGAATGTTTGGTGTTGTTCTTACCGTCGTAATGACACATTTCTAGGGGGACGTCCCCTCCACCTTGTTCCAATCAGCGCTGGACACACACACACACACACGCATGGCGCTACACGGCGAACAATTCTACGCTAATTGCCTTCCAGTTAGATTTACTATTATTCCCTAATAAGCCAACTGGAGTGGAGTAATCATATGTTGGAGGTGTGCTCTAATGCAATCAGGGCCAGCGTGCGGTCAAACTGTGTTTGGTTGAGCCACATGGAAGGAACAGACTCTCCTTTGACAGCCTGGCTATTCAAAGATGTCGCTCATGTTTGTCTCACCGTGCCTCGGCAGTGTGTAGTCCTTTCTATAGAGCTGAGAGTTGGATGCTTCACATCATATTAGATGGACAGTCTGATAAAACTGTAGATATTGCAGATGGTAATGGCTGCTCTTCATGAATCATAAAAAGCCTTTATGAATGAAGGATGTGAGTGCTGAGATAATACTGCATACTGGAAGCAAAAGCAGGTGAGCACTGCTATGTGCCGTGACATCCCCTACAATCTTGGCGCTGTTCTCTGCATGCAGACAGCTTACAGTGTGTTATCGTGCTGATACCACAGACACTCGTCGGTTTAAATGGTCATCCATTTCATCAAATCCCATGTGCAGACCCACACCCACAATCAGTGCATCCCACAAACAAGTACTGTGTGTGTGTTACTCCTCTGTGCCATAGGGCTTCAGTGTTGTCCCAAAACACATCAGTGAGCCACACTGTTGAACTGGGTGACATGTTCTTTCATTACCATGAGCCATGGCCGGACTGGGATGATAACTCAGGACAGGACTCTAACGTCAGCCATGGCCAATCTCATTCATAACAGGCCGTAACTGTTTGCTTGAGATATTTTTTTCTGTTGACTGTCAGAAACGTATCTTTTAGTTTTATTACTACTCACAAAAACTGCTTCAAAAACCATTGAAAATGTTTCAAAAGGGCTGAGCATATACATCTGCTGCTTTCATACATGGCAGTGTTGATGGCAAATGTTTTTGAAGCTAACCATGTCTGTCATTTTGCAGCATTTAGCTGCACTTTCCTGCTCTTGATAGGCTGCCTCTCAGCTCCACCTGTTCTCTGTCTGTCCTTCAGCTGCGCTGTCAATTTGTTTTCACAGGCTGAGCGTTGTGTTGATCTGAACATCGTGTGTGATGACAGAGAGAGATCATTCCTTTGATCGATACGATCTGGGCCAAATGTGGAATCCTCTCTTTCTTTTCTCTCTCTCTCACACACACTCTCTCACACACACACACACACACACCTACACACACACACACACACACCTACACACACACACACACACACACACACACACACTTCTCCTCTGCCTGAACTTCCATTCTCTCTTTCAGACACTTTTTCTTTCAGCAGCTTCATGAAAGAATATAAATACAAAATATGAAGACATTTTTGAGTACTGTGTTAAAGTATATTGACAATCATGTATTGACCTGGTCTAGCTGATAACCAACAGAGCCATTTAAAATGTCCTCATATCTGCTTACAAATCAATGTTCATAAATTGTATCGACTGTGTATGTTGAGGACGAGGGAAAAGAAAAGAACACAAAATAAAAAAACAAGAGAAGTACAGAGAGAGAGAGAGAGAGAGAGAGAGAGAGAGAGAGAAAAGAAGAAAGAGACTCTTTTGTTTCTTGGTTGACTTTGTGAGTGTGCTTCCACCTTGCAGAGGACAAGCACCTTCGGGGATGAAGGGAGGAGAATGCCTAATGTCGTCGCCCTGTCAAGTCTCAGGCCGCTTTGATTCCTCTCAAAAAATCCCTCTCCTTCTAAACACCGCCTCGCTTCGCCAGCAGCGACCTGCCGCCGCCTTCAAAGCCACTTTTCCTGCCGAGTCAACCCGCATGCTCTTTGCATAAGGGCTCCTGTGTCTCCTGCTATGGGCAGCATCTCTCATTTAGCCGAGACTCATTCTCATAGACTCGTACTCACTGCCGTCTCACGCTCACTCTGCATTCTCATGCTTGGTGTTCGCTCTGACTCAGTTCGTTTGTAAGCAGTAACAACTCACCTTAACCCCCACACGCTGACCCCCCCTAACCATATGCTTCCCATCGTATCAAGAAGCAGCAGATCCATCCATCTGCTGTGAGAATAAAAAACGATAAATATTTCAATATGTTCAAACTGGCTTTGATGCTGAGGCGGGGCTTTGAAGCCTCAATGTCACCGGCCTGTTAAGCTTTCATCAGGCCCAGGTAACACTCGAAGAAAGACTGAATGAATAAATAATAAATACTGAAAAACATTTAGCTCCCAAACTTTCTGGAGTGTGAGTGTGGTGAGGAAGATCAATATCAGACGACAATAGACACCAACTATAGCTTTCATTTGCATTGGTTCACGTGAAGATGGAGGGAGTGATGCTGTCTGTGCGCATACTGCCTACCCTCTGATATGACATCATACATTAAAGCAATGAATGCATTGAGATTACCAGTAATTGGGGACAGTTTATTGAATAACTGAGAAGTCAAGATTGAATCAACGCTGACCCAGACCAGATTCTGATGTAAAATACACTTCAGTGACTCTCTTCTGTGCTGTACTGTGTTGCAGGTTTTTGCCCAGTCTCGCCCAAGAGATCTATTCATGTTGACTTGTTGTGCAGTACACAGTTGGGTTCAAATAACAAGCGTGAGGGCAGAGGCAGGGGGGGGTCTGACCAGAAATGATTGTGGTGGATGGATTTAAATTTCGAGTGGCAGGTCTCATCTCAGTTCAACCATTATCTTTTCTTAATAACCATCATACCATCTTCCCCTACCTTAAAGGGAGTGTTTCCTCTTGTCCACATGTTTCCTCTTGCCCGTAGTGCTATTTATCATTCTAGTTTGTTTCCAGTGTGAGTTGTCTAATTCTGCAGATATTGGCCGTGGAGATGTCTGCCTTCTCTCTGATAGAATATATAATAATATAATATAAGACTACAGGTCTCAGCTTGTGGTGCAACCATGACCCGGTTACTGAAGATAAGACTTTGTTGTGAGACTTTACCAGCTGTCCCTTTGACCTACTTAAAACACATTTACTGTATCATACTGTGACATGCATTATTATTATCATTCATTTTATATGAATTACATATCATTTATTATTTTCCATTAATTACCATTATTATTATTACTATTATAAAAATGCACTATCTTGTCTTTACATTAGATTATTTAGAATGTTGTGTATGAACTGTGTAGGTGTCTCCTCTCCTATCTGGCCTTGTTGATGAATATTGATTATTGTTTGATCTGTTGTTGCAGCCCACGCTCTGGTGGAAACATATCTTTCTGTATGGGGTTGTGACTGGAGAGTGACTCAAACCTCTTTAGCATTTGAAGTGAGCCTGAAACAGGCTGATCTGGAGATTGATGTCAGGAGCAGGTTGAGGTGGATTTAAAATGCATGCGTGTCCTATCTCAATCAAAATAGCTTCATTTTTTATTTCACTTTACATTTTAATGCGCTCATGAAGGTACATCTGAATGTATTTTTTCCTATTAAAACCTCATTAGAAGTTGGTTTTAGATGTAATGTAGCACTCGATATATTTTGCAGTAGATTTTGATATAAAAACCAATATACATAATATACACATGAGCACACACTCAGATTCAAAACATTGGCTAATATTTTCTGATAATGAAACGTTATATAGCAGATTGGAGATTAGATTGCCATTCAATCAGCCTCTCTGTGTGTGTGTGTGTGTAGCTGCACTGTTGGATAATTGTAATTGTGAATGAAATGAATAGACATGAAAGAATATGTACCAGTCACACACACGTCTTTCCTCTGTGCTGCTGTTGGGTTTGCGTGCTGCCTTCACCTCCAGGGTTTATGTTGTGTTCTTTAAAGATGACACATGCACATTGTTATAATAATCAATCCTTTCATTTGCTCAGTTCCTCAATCTGCTTGTTATTGTTGTTGGTTATCAATCTTTTCGTGTAAACCTCACTCAAGCCTCACAATGATGTACTAATAATGAGAATCACTCTATAAATGTGAGGCGGTGCCGACTGATTCCACACAATGTGGGCTAAAGCTGGACGAGGCCGTAGATGAAATGAATGTGTACAGATTTGAGTTTGTATGGGTCCTCTCTGTCCTTTTCTTTTTATTGCCCTTCTGTTCTTTTTATTCTTTTCTCTTTGTTCTTTTTTAGTTTTGACATGATACATTGAAGGTTTATGAACATGTTTCATGTTGTAAACTACAATATAGAAGAAAAAAATCCACTAAAACTACAAGGTAACTGGATTGAAAGTTCAGATCTGATGGAAATGTTTCATTACGGCAAAAGATTAAAGAAGAGCATAAAGCAGGTGTGTGTGTGTGTGTGTGTGTGTGTGTGTGTGTGTGTGTGTGTGTGTGTGTGTGTGTGTGTGTGTGTGTGTGTGTGTGAGGATAAAACAAATAGAGGAAGGAGTGGTGGAATGAACACGCACATATTCCTCTTCTCTTCCCCTCCATCCCTCTGTTTCCTTCCCCCTCCCTCCCTCTCAGTGGAGGAGCTGTTCCCTCCACCAGCGTCAGATTAAATTTAATCATTTAGTCCATGTTGTAGTACATCAAACAACAACCATAACGCCAAAATATAAATATACTGCTGCTGGCCTTCCCCTCCGAGGCCCCACAGAAGGAGAAAAGGAAGCGAGGAAGGAGTGGGGGATGTATATTTTATTGTATCTCATTATTCAGCCATTAGCTCTGTTCTTTCTAGGGAAATGCTCTGCTTAAAGAAAATATCCTCCCTACAGCTGAGCTATAAATTAAATTAAGCCGTTGCATCAGCGCTGTGAATTTTGCAAAGGCGTTAAACACACGCTCTAATTGTTTCCGTCTATAATTGTTTCTTAAATAAAATGAAACCTTTTTTCCCCACCTTGTAATAATGCCTATTTTCATCCAAACCATCAGAGAGTCAGATGTATGCGGGGCAGACGCAAACAATTTGACATTATTTTTTGGGGGATTAAAAACCACACAGCAGCTGCTTGTAATGCTTCCTCATGACATTGGGATCATGCAAATCCAGGAGTAACACACAGTTAAATTGATTTACTAATGTATAGAGGAGGAGATCAATGGAGTCTTTTTGATTTGATTTAGATTTTTGCATACAAATGTGTGTATATGGGAGGCTGTGAGGCGAGCAGGTTTGTGATTTATTTGAGTTCTCTGCTTGGCAAAAGAGCGGCAGCACAACGGCTGTCACTGTTATGAGTTGGCTATCAGCGACGAGAGTCCGTCCTGAAGCTCTCTGGAAAGGGTTAACGGTGTGGATCAGCTGCTCTCACATCGTTATGTGTTTGAGTGTGCACACACGCTCTCCCATGCTTGCCCATTTGATGTTAGAATACCCCGGAGACTTCCCTCCTCCCACTCTGAGGCACTCCTCTCCTTCAAATCCCTCCCCTCTTCTTTCCTCCAATCGCGACCTCCCAAGCCTCCTTTGTCCCGCCCCCTATCTCCGCCTCCCCCCATCCATGCTCCTGCCTTCCCCCCCTCCTCTTTCCTCCATCCCTCCTTCTCTCATTCGCGTGCCTCGGCTTCTCCACCTCTTTCTCAAAGTAAACAGAGGACAGAAGCAGAAGCATCACTTTGCCTGTCTGCACACATCAGATTCACCCCCCCCACACACACACACACAATCCGTCCGAGGCTTCAGCCGCTCAGAGTGTGTGTTGGCAGCTGCGCTGGTAGTGTGTCGTGTGTGCACGTGTGTGTCTGCGCAGGCATCCCTCGTCTGCACCCACTGAAGTAGTAACTCTCTGACTGCTCATCGCGGCCGCTGGCAGAAGCACAGAAGTGGAGAAGGGAGGAGACAAGAAGTGAGGACAGACAGAGAGACAGGTTGAGAGGTGAGAGGACAGACAGAGCGGAGCTGTAACTGAGTCTCTATGAGTAAGGGGTCCCGTCTCCACATGCTGTGCTCCATGGCCAACTCCGGCTGCGTGCTACTGTCCGGGTCCGGGATGTTACCCCACTCTCTGCAATGCCCACCTGCTTTCCTCTATCTGCCCCAGGTAAGAAGCCCCCCCCCTCGAAGTCACAGCTCTTTGAATGCATCCTTTTCTTTCCCCTTCCTCTTCTTCCACTCTACTTCTACATTGTGTTGTTGCTTCTACCCCTCTTCCTCAACTCTCTTTCTCATCCCTCCATCAACTCCATCGTTCTGCAACTACTCCCACTTCCCAAACACGTCTCCTTTTTTTACATTTGTAATCATTTCAATGTATTTGCCCCCCCCCCCCCCCCCTCCTTTAAGAAACAGATCAGATGTGTAAAAACTTTGATCAGTGGCGTCTGCATCATCATCACACCTCTCCATGTAACTTGCTTGTAAACTTCTTTCCATCATCACACTCGCACACCCTCAGCGGCGTTGAATTGATGAACACATGGAGCAACCCTCCCTACCCCCCACGTGTGTGTGTGTGTGTGTGTGTGTGTGTGTGTGTGTGTGTGTGTGTGTGTGTGTGTGTGTGTTCAATGGGCAGCAGAACAGGGACAGATGTCGGCTCAGAACTGAATTAGACAATAGAACCAAATGACTACTTGGAGTGGCTGCATGCCTGTCATTCAGATGGCCGTGTCTCTATTAATTGTGCCTCGTTTTTTGTCAGTTATCACTCTGTTTGTTCACTGTAAAAGTACTCAATTGACACTGCATCGGTCAATTGCCGTGTGATGCGCCAGCACATTTAACCATGCTTCTGTGTGTGTGTGTGTGTGTGTGTTTGTGCCTGGTTTTACTACTGGCAGCATGTGCAGTGGCAGGCGGTCCCTTTTTTCCCTCTAGACAGTTTGTTATTGCAGCCGTATAAAATATGATAAGACTGGGGAGAGCTGCCATATAAAATATTAGCGGGCTGCAGTGAGCTAACCTGCCACGTCCAGACTCCAAATAGCCGCCACACATCACCTTTACAGGGCGGCCCAGACCACCCGCCTGCTGGCAACACACACACACACACACACACACATGTAGACAAACTCATACACACACAGCATGCACCAGCTGGGATCCACAAACACACACACACAAACACACACACACGCTCCATGCAGCAACACAAACACCACGAGTCCTCAGGGAAGCAGTCTGTTAGTCGCTTGCAGTGTGTGTGTGTGCGTGTGTGTGTGTGTGTTCATCTATTTGCTTCCATTGCTTACGAACACACATGGGAAGGCCCTATCACATAACGCAAAGTTGCACTGTTTTGTTTCTTAATTTAGATAGATGTTGTTCATTTATATTCTGATAAAAAGTATTTTAAAAGAAAAGGCAACTGTTGCCAAAAGCATAGACACAATAGTGGAGGGATGGGCTTTGAGATGCAAATGTGTGTATTGCTGAAAGCTTCTCTTTACACTGCGGATTTCCCTCTGAAGCCGGCAGTAACGGCCCACTTTACACTGCACAGGCAGGGTTTAGCTTGTGCTTCTTTGTCTGTTTAATTAAACAGTGGAAGGCTTCCATCTGAATGTGTTGTCGTGTTTTTCCTACAACTTGATTGAATTTTGAGTTAGTTTCCGGCGTGTTTCTCTCTTTTTCCGATTTCCCAGTGCAGTCAGGCTTTTTGTTGCATCGTCAGCCACATGTAGTTAAAACCTTAACAACTCCACAGCTACGCTTATGCAAAGCCTTCTACTCCACTGCCACCCAGAGCCAGACTCACAGAGAAAGACTTCTCGCACTGAACTGGTTGGTTTGGGACGTCTCATGTTTGTGGTGAGAGGTGTGTCTCTATGATGCTGATAGAGATTCATTATTCATCCAACATTCACTGCAACATATTCAACATTCTTCAAGTTTAGTAATACGATTTTCTAATATCGGATCCTGACTCCATATTCCATCATGGCTGTACCGAATAGTTTCAACCTGAGAAGCTTTAGTGCAGAACGTTGACATTCAAGCTCTTAGACATTGGAATGATGCACATCCAGCTGGTTCAAGTAAGCTTAGAAAATACCACATGCTCAGGGTGAAAAAGTGACAAAGCAGCATTCAGATTAAATGACTAACTAACAGAAACATTGTGTGCACTATTCCATCCTCTCCTCCCCTCTGTCTCCCTCTTTCACACACACACACACACACACACTGCAAGCGCCACAGCGCTCCGTCAACACCGTCCTGTATTTATGTTGACGGAACTGACGGGTTAAATGAAAGAAAGTAGATTTCATGTTCCTTGAATCCAAACAATCATTTTATTTAGATTGAGGTTTTGTTTAAGGATTTATTTGTTGAGGAGTATGACTTCATGAAATATGATGTAATTAAAAGCAGCATTCGAAAACCTCAATCAAACCGTCAAGTGTTAAAAATAATGAAATTTGGTACAGCGCTAGTTGGCAGGCTTCTGCCCAGCAGTCTATATATATACAGTATATATATGTATATATATATATATATACGTGTATATATATGTGGAAGAGATGAATGCATTTGTGTGTGTTTGTGTGCGTGTATGTGTGTAGTTTAAAGTCGTTTTTTCTTTAGACATGAGTTAGATGGAGTTAGATATACACTTCTATGGTATGTACTTAACGCCCCATGATGGAGTTGAATTGTTGAATTTACTGAAGGGTTTGATATGCAGACATGTTTGGATGAAAGTGAAATGATCAGGAACTCTAAATTAACAGGACTGAGGATCGGCCTTGAACATCTCGTATCGGTCGAGCGTGACCTCTGACTAAGCGGTGTGTGTATTGCTTTTGACTGTGACACTGTGTTAAAACCCACAATAGGATCCCACTGTTCACTGTTCTCTCTCTCCTCTTCCATCCTCCTCTTTGTCTGTCTTTCTAATTTTTTATACAAGGCGTTGCATTGAAGAAAAAAAAAGAAAGAAAGAAAGAAAGAAAAAACTTCTCCGTTTCCAAGTCAATACCATGTGCTAAATCTGCTTGTGCACGCTCCTCTGCTCTCCCTGGGGAGGGAGGGAGGAGGAATCTTTACCAAGGCTCACCTAATAGTTAAACACTTCCTGTCTACTGGTTGTGATACGCCGAGGAATGGAGAGAAATAAACCCCCCACTGCTCGCTTCATCCTTTGCTCTTTTCCTCTCGTGTCCCACTTGTCTTTTTTCTCACTGCTTTCTGTTTTCTGTCTCTTTGTAGAGTGCGTATTTGTTTCTCCGTCTCATGTGGATATTATTTGTGTGGTAGAATAATGGAGTGTGCACTCCTTTGTTAGCACACACAATTGATACAACAATTACCACATTCAGACTCACACGTATTTACTGCAGATGACTCACATCGGGCATGTTATCTCCCGATCATTGCACATTAACAGTAGCTCTCTTTACCTCAGACAAAATACATTATTACTACAACCTATTATGTCATCAAATACTACTCACAAACTATATGGACATGCAGTTTGAGTGTCTACAGATTAAGAGAAAAAAGAATAAGAGATGATGTGAATGATGAAGGAATTAAATATGAATAAACTGTGTGTGTGTGTGTGTGTGTGCCTGCTGGGTTTGTATTTGTGTGTGTGCACATTTGTTTGAGGGAATAAACTCAGCTGGGGATCAGTTTCGGTCTGCTGTATTACTGCTGACAATCTGCTGACATTACACAAAATGATTATCTATCTATCTGCATGTACATACACACACATGTATACCACTATCTACTGTATGTATATTTATTTGATGTAATGTGGAAACAGGATAGAAGAAAATGTCCTCATACAGTAAAACAATGTACTAATTCGAATCAAAAAGCCAAAGCAAGTTATCTAATGTAATACCAGCAAAAGTATTAAAACACTAAAAACAGCTTTTTCATGCACTCGTACATTTTGAGATTTCCTTCACATGAACTGAAAGAAAACCTAATTTACATTTAGAGGTTTATTTTACAACTTGTGTTGGTAGATTTCTCCTTAATTCAGCTAAAGTTAGCATTAGATAACGCCGACTTTGCATATTTAAACATTTCAGAAAACGTGTCATACAACAAATAATTCTCTTAATGTAAGTAATCTGTTCTGTTTTGTTTTAGCCTATTCACCGGAGTCTCTGAGCATTTAATGCAAACTCACAGTAGCTGTTTAGATTACGAGCACATGTCGGCCGATACCAACAATGTATGGAGGGCAGACATTCCTCTGGTTTATATAACACATGCTCAAACCAACAATTACACAACATAGAAACATTCTGGATTGCCACTTTTTGAGCATGTTTGCATTCTTTTCATTTGCTTGAGACTTTGCCAGCGCTGAGAACGCTCACTGTGTGTCTGGTGTGAAGTGATGGAGGTGTTGCTGCAGGAGGAAGCTCTGAGCTTTCCATCTCAGCCGCACACTTCAAAAGGCTCAGTGCCTAATATCATCACCATCCTGTACTGCAGCAGTTTTACCGCTTTAATCAGCTTTTAGATGAGGGCACTCACCTGTACACACACACACACACACACACACACACACACACACACACAGATTTTGTTGTTGCACTACTGTACAATAGTTGTACGCACTTTGTAATCAGTTTGCTGATCCTTTTCAAGAAAGAAATGAAGCTAAATGAGTTCAGCAACAGCCGAGGGATAAAACAGAGACAGCAACGACTAAACAGGATAACATATTCACAACAAATATACAGTTTTGTCACATGAAAATGAACAAATTTGTAGCTTGATTTACATATTTTACTGTATTTATTCTATGCTGTCTTTTAATTGATTAAATATTGTCGGGGTTTTAATTTCACTGAATAAGACTTTGAAACTGTTATCCTCACTGGAATGAATTAGCAAAGAGGACAGACAAACCAACAATAAACTGAAAGAGCTACAGACAATCAAGGATGGAGCGAGGAGTAAAAAGCCAAATAATTCAAATTGAATACATAAATAATGAAACAACCTGTCACGTCTCATAGAAACAGCAATAAAGCATCACCACTCAGCTCCTCCGTCCCACTACAATCAGGGATTATTAGGCCTCTGCCACTTACTGAAGGTAAAAGTTGATTTAGTGAACACAGAAGTCCCCACTAGAGCATCCACCGTGAGCATGTTCGCATTTAACATTTAGTCAGCCAGACCCAACGAGCACCTGTTGGTGATGCAACGTGGTGGGTGTGTTTGATTTGGGTCATTGTGTATTGAATCAGAGATGAATTGAGTCTGTCTATGCAGATGTAGATTAATGCTAACCCTAACTATGACCCTTACTGATGTCATCCTTACGTTCATTGCATTGATGTGCACGAGTGGACTCTTCACTGTGTTCAGCTATTTTCATATGACTTCTGTGTATACTCTGTAGCTGATGTGACTCCAAATGTTACTGAAGTCAAGTAAAAGGAATGATTTTTTTAAATATTCAAGTACACTATTACGGTAACAAGGGTAAATGTTATTTTGAGTTAGTTAGTTTATTATTTGACGAGCTGGCAGTGAGTACTTGGTTCTAGTTAGAATAATATAGCGGTCAAGGTTTTCTGTAACACAGAAATACAGAGACAGAGACTTGTTGGACAAGATATCGGTATTTTGAAACCACAATGTGTCCCTAACCTTCACCAAAGAGTCTCAACACTCCCAGGAAGTTGCTTTGAACATTATCCAGGCAGAAGTTAGGTTTCATACCACAGCATAAATGGGGAAACATTGTACTGATTTCGGGGGGACAGGGTTGGTTTCAAGTAAGCGTTGACTTTTCAACCATCTTTCCCAAACCTTAACCTCGTGATTTAGTAGCCCAAGCAGAACCATGAAAACAGCTGATCACACCAAGAGGATATTGTTGGAAAACCAGACACAGTATGCTCAGTGTGAACCTTGTGTGTTCTCTGTTTTAATGTCTTCCTGTCTGTCTCCACCTCTTCCATATCGTTCCTAAGCCTTGATAAGCCCATCTGCTCTGAGGCCAAGTTCACACTGCACATGTTTTACATCTCTCAAAGTTAGAGCTGAATTGCTAATGTCATTCTTTCACCTGTTTTGAACACACACTCACATCTCCATCAGACGGTGCTTTCTGCCTCTCATTAGCTTTCCTCACCCATGTCCCAATTTATAAAACAAGAACAATGTAATTGGACAGAGCAAAGGCCTTTTTTCTTCTCTTCATCCCTCCTCTCCTTTATTGTATGCTTCACTTTCATTCCTAATTTCCTTGTCCCCTTTGTCTTTTCCTCCCTTCTTCTTCTTCTACTCTTCTGTCTTCATTCACACACTGTTGGATGAGAAAATATACATTTCACCTTGAAGTCACTCCCTTATAAACAGCAGACAACTAATGATGTGGCAGTTATGAATACAGGGCTGAGTCCGCAGTGAATTCTAAGACGCTGCAAGTCAGACAGCGTTGAAAGTTTCCTTGTGCTCCATCTTACTTTCTCTTCTGCTTGATTTATTGGTATTATTGCTGTAAAAAAAATAAAAAATAACACTGCCAACGCTGTAAAGAACTCACAGGTACCAGTAATCAACAATAAAACAAAGAAATGTTACTTACTCTCTCTCTGTCAGTCTAAGCTGAGTTACAGCGGCAGTCTCTGTGAAATGATGGGCAGCTAGTGATGTATTTGTGTCTAATGAATTCGGCCCATCACTCAGATGTTATTTATGACGGTATCTATTCGGTGGAGAGAAACATTGCCATCACATAACCCAGCCTCCGACTGTGTCCACCAACCTGTCCATATCTGAATCCCTCCGCTCACACTCGTCCTCTCTTTTACAAACTCTCCGAAAACTCTACTGAGATTAACAAACGAGGTACCGTCCTGTCTAAACAGCTAAAGAGTTTAAAACAAAACTATCGCATTTTTCCCGTCCTTTATCTTTACCCCTCTCTTCTCTCTCCTCCTTCCTTCGCGCTCCTTTTCTCTTACCGCTTCTTCCCCGTTCTTTTCTCTTAACCCCGCCCTCTCCTTTACCTACGACCAATTACCACAAGTGGGGCTGAATGATACCTCGATTAACCAATCAAAGCACATTGCTCAAACTGAAAACATTATCAGGGGTTTTTCTTTTTTTACTCTGGTTTAACATGGTTTGCCGTTAATATTGTTTTAAGCTGTTTTCTTATTACACCAGGGCTACACAAGGAATCCAACAAGTGAGAACATTCTTGATGAATTGAAGTACTATATTACACTTCTGCCACCACTGTGTCATGTGTGTGCAATAGAGTGGCGGCTGGTGGAAAATGTTCTAGGTAGGGCCATCCAATCAATTTCAGCAAACATCCCAGTATGATTTAATGCAAAAGAAATGAAGGTATCAAACACACATTACTACTTTGCTGTTAAATATTTATTTAACCTTTATTCCAACACGAAAAAAAGCAGTAAATAACACTTTGATGAACACGTCAGGACATCTTATTTTAGTCACCCTCACAGGCAATTCAGTATAATATATATATATACAGTATATATACACTACCGTTCAAAAGTTTGGGGTCACTTAGAAATGTCCTTATTTCTCAAAGAAAAGCACTGTTTCTTTCAATGAAGATAACATTAAATTAATCAGAAATACACTCTATACATTGTTAATGTGGTTAATGACTATTCTAGGTGGAAACGTCTGGTTTTTAATGAAATATCTACATAGGAGTATCTGGAGCATCACATTTGTGGCTTGGATTATACTCTCAACGTGGCCAGAAAAAGAGAACTTTCATGTGAAACTCGCCGTCTATTCTTGTTCTTAGAAATGAAGCTATTCCATGAGAGAAATTGCGAAGAAACTGAAAATTGACACGAAATTGTCTGGGTGACCCCAAACTTTTGAATGGTAGTGTATATCATATAATAAAATTCAGTATAATATAAAACCCACACATACATATATATATATATATATAAAATATAATATAATAGAACATGTTTATTTATTGAGATGCCTCTGGCACTCGCCTGTAGAGACTAGTCCTGACGAGGACGCGCAAGCTCGGGCCTTTGGCCCCAAGCTGGATCTATTTGATGAGGTTGATTGGCTAAATTGTATTTTACTCATTTATATCTTTAATCAGCAATTGGCTAAACTGATTCATAGACCCGCCTCCTGTGGGCCATTTCTCGATGGCCCCAGCGCTGCAGACAGGTGGAGAGGACGAGCAGGAAAAGCATATATTTTGAGCAGATATCATATTTTACAAATATTACTGGGTACATTCCATTTTACAAAAAAACAAATATTGACAATTTGTATAATTTATTTTTTTATTTTTTTTGTGGCTCAAGGAGGGGCGCTCAAGGTGGGGCCACGCCCCATGACCCTCTATTGGCCAGCCGTCACTGAGATCTGCGCTTGCACTGACTGACTTCGCAAGCATAAGACGGGAGAGGCAGAAGTGCTACATATTTAATGAATGAGCAGTGTTCCCACTGAGCACTTTTGTATTTAACATGTTTACATCAAAGGTCAATTGTGAATTCACATAATTTCAATAATAATGATAATCATTTTCTACTATTTTTTTCCGTTACATGTTGTAGCATTATTAGCATTATTAGCATTATGAGGGTGTGCACAAAGCAGTGTGTAATTTTCCTTCATTTGCTTTCTACTTATTGATGAGCAGCTGCTGTGAAATGTTGCTAGAAAAGAGTAATCCTTAGTTCTTGTAACCTTTACTTAAATCAACAATCAGTGAGCAATAGAAAATAGAGCTGCAGTGACAGAGAGGAACAAAATGAGAGCTGAATAAAACAAAGAAATCCATTGGTAACAAGAGGGACAACACAAGGATGGAGACAGAGAGGGGAGAGGTGGGGCTCAGTGAGGAGGATGAGGGAGGGGGGTGCACAGTTTGAAGCACCCGAGGTTTCAGGTATCGTGTTCGCTAAAGGTCTCTGAGAAGCCGGACGGCAGTACAGTTAAAGGTTATCCAGACAAGCCAGCTTGTTAGTGCGGCAGTGATGTGGCGGCGTACAGTAGAGAGAGGTCGCGGGGTCACAGGTCAGAACCCTGAGGCGTCTGGGGAGGACCCTGCTGTCATTAGTTTAAGGTTACACACTTCTGGTAGGAGTCCCGAGGCTTCTTTAACAGTTCTGATAGGAGGCGCTGGGTAATAACCCCAAGTGTTTACCCCTGGACTCACTAAGCTGACTGACAGAACAGCCAAGGGGCTGCCTGAGTGAGACTATGTGTGTGTGTGCATGAAAGAGACAATCAACTTTCTGTGAGCACATCTATGTATATAGCAGTGTTCATTTTGGCTACTGGTTTTAATGAAGACTTTTCATGAATATGATGATTAGTTTTTGTCACATCTTAGTCATTTGATTATGATTTCATTTTTACTTTAGACACTCACTAGTCTTTCACACACACACCTCTACCTAATCAAGCGTGTCCCTGTTCCACCTCGTCCTCCCCTCTTAATTAGCATTAATTGTGGTCATTAACATGAGAACAAGGTGTAAATTGAATCACTACAGGAAGACAAATATTGATGTTAATTGACAGAGCTTTTTTTTAGAAGACGTTGTCCCCCAAATGCCTCCAATAGGTTCCCATTAACCCTCATTTGCATAGATTATTCAGTGACAATTAAGAATAAAGATGATTGCTAACCCGGCCTCATTACTAGCTGCTGCTACTGCTGCTGTGTGTGTGTGGGTGAAACAAAACTGTGCAAGCTGTCAGAATACTGTAATAGAGACTGGTTGCACTTTTGGACTTTGAGCCAAAACACTGAAAGTGTGTTGCCGACCACACAAACACTCACACAACAATTGAGTGCAGAGGATGTGATGGAGCAGGAAAGTGCGTGTGTCTGTATGTTCATGTGTGGGAAATCTGATAAGCCCTTTGGTCATTGCGAGGCAGGGTTTTGGGGAGGTAAATGTACAACTCAGCACTTTAGCTCCATGAAAACGACATCAAATCCCTGACTCTGGCAACCTTGCTCAGGCCACCTCTCTGATCTGGCAACCCCATGACACTCACCTATTGATTGGAGTGCTCAGGCATATTGAAAAGATCACACACTGGAGGAGTTTCTGAAAAACACAACTTGTAGAACAAGTAGAAAAACAGACTGATTTTTTTATTTTAATTTTTTTTATTATGATTGTATAAAATATTTGATTCTATGTAAGGAAACTACTGTCGAAGAATATTGGGACCCAAACGTGTATCTGATGGTGGCAAAACATGAAAGGGAAGGAGATCAAAGTTAACAAAATCCATCTGCTGGGGACCATGAGTGTCTATTCCAAATTTTTCAGTAATCTATCCAAAAATTGTTGAGATGTCTTTGTAGTAACATAAGATGCTAATTATGCTAAAGGTAAAGTCAGGCGATCACCAAAGTCATTAGAATACAACCTCTTGGGACCACGATTGTTGAGATATTTCAGTGTGGAGAAAATTGTCATGCCTGGAACAAGCATGGCTAAAAATAAGTGAAGTTCTTGAAAAAAAAATACAATAACAATTAAGAGGGTTGCAGGCCTGTTTAAGGCAAAGCATTTGCTAGAGAATGGCACAAATATTCCATAAAGTGTCAGTGTGCCAGAGGGCTGATTAGTGATTGTGGAGCTGGCTGAATTCCAAAAGCAATGTTTGAATATTCTGTGGTGAGGGTCTGACAGACTGTTGGATGTAGGTGGGGAGAGCTTCCCTAGAGGGGTGTGCACTCTATGAAATAACATGCTGTTACAGGAGTACAACATAAACACATAGCATTCAGGACACTAAATCATACCAGCAACAAAATTCCAACTTCCTCAAACTTGTATGTCACAAACTTGTATTTACTTTCGGGGTGAGGAGTGCTCTTTAAAGTTGTTAATACCTACCCAGTTATCACAAGAAAAGTTGGCATTCTATGTTTCTGCAAACAACGGGATACACTGAATTACAAAAAAAAAAAAAAATACATTTCATATCAGTCTCATATCAGGCTAGCAGAAACAAACAATGTCACGTAGTTAACGCTGATTAGTGAAATGAGTAGTAGTAGGTTTAGACAACAAAACTACTTGGTTAATGTAAGAAAAACATTATGGTTTGTGTTCAATCAATAATGTAATAATGTGACGATCATAAATATACAAAAAAGGCTTGTGGTGGACATTACTTAGCAAACTTAACAACCAAACATTAAAAAACGACACTTTAATCAGCATTACGTTAAACAGCATTACATTAAACATTATTCATTACGTACATTCAATTATTTTTCTTTTATTAATTCATGATTTTTTTTACTGTAGAAAAGTGAGGAGTATAAGAGGTTTAGACTGAGTATAAGATTGAAAAAACAGAGGTCCAGCATGCACGTGTGTGCGTAGTGCGTTTATGTCCATCTTTTGTGTGATCTGGTTAATGGGAGTGAGGGATGTTGAATGAGGTTAGGTAGTTATATGTTACGTAAAACAGCGTTACGTAAAACAGCGTTACGTAAAACAGCGTTACGGAAAACAGCATTGCAATGAACAGCGGTACAATGAACAGTGTTACAATAAACAGTTAGACAGCATTACGTTACGCTAAAACATTGTTTCGTTAAAGCAGCGTTAAGTTAAAACAGCGTTACGTTAACACAGCGTTACGTTAAAAAACGTTACGTCAAAAACAGCGTTACAATGAACAGCGTTACAATCAACAGCGTTACAATCAACAGCGTTAGGTTGAAATAGCGTTACGTTAAAACAGTGCTATGTTAAAACAGCGTTACGTTAACACAGCGTTACGTTAAAACAGTGTTATGTTAAAACAGCGTTACGTTAAAACAGCGTTACGTTAAAACAGCGTTACGTTAAAACAGCGTTACGTTAAAACAGCGTTACGTTAACACAGCGTTACGTTAAAAAACGTTACGTCAAAAACAGCGTTACAATGAACAGCGTTACAATCAACAGCGTTAGGTTGAAATAGCGTTACGTTAAAACAGTGCTATGTTAAAACAGCGTTACGTTAACACAGCGTTACGTTAAAACAGCGTTATGTTAAAACAGCGTTACGTTAAAACAGCGTTACGTTAAAACAGCGTTAAGTAAAACAGCGCTACGTAAAACAGCGCTACGTAAAACAGCGCTACGTTAAAAAACGTTACGTCAAAAACAGCGTTACAATGAACAGCGTTACAATCAACAGTGTTAGGTTGAAATTACGTTAAAACAGTGCTATGTTAAAACAGCGTTACGTTAACACAGCGTTACGTTAAAACAGCGTTACGTTAAAACAGCGTTACGTTAAAACAGCGTTACGTTAAAACAGCGCTACGTAAAACCGCGTTAAGTAAAACAGCGCTACGTAAAACAGCGCTACGTAAAACAGCATTACAATGAACAGTGTTACAATGAACAGCGGTACAATAAAAAGTTAGACAGCATTATGTTACGCTAAAACATTGTTTCGTTAAAGCAGCGTTGTTAAAATAGCGTTACGTTAAAACAGTGTTACGTTAAAACAGCGTTACGTTAAAACAGCGTTACGTTAAAACACGTTACGTTAAAACACGTTACGTCAAAAACAGCGTTACAATGAACAGCGTTACAATGAACAGCGTTACAATGAACAGCGTTAGTTACGTTAAAACAGCGTTACGTTAAAACAGCGTTACGTAAAAACAGCGATACGTAAAACAGCGATATGTAAAACAGCGATACGTAAAACAGCGATACGTGAAACAGCGATACGTAAAACCGTGTTACGTAAAACAGCATTCTGTAAAACAGCGCTACGTAAAACAGCGCTACGTAAAACAGCGTTACAATGAACAGTGTTACAATGAACAGCGTTACAATAAAAAGCGATATACAATAAATATCATTACAATAAACAGTGTTATTTTAAAACAGTGTTGCGTTAAAACAGAGTTGGGTTAAAATAGTTACGTTAATACAGAGTTACGTTAATACAGCGTTACGTTAATACAGCGTTATGTTAATACAGCGTTACGTTAATACAGCATTACGTTCATATAGCGTTACGTTAGACAGCGTCACGTTTCACAGCGTTACAATGAACAGCGTTACAATAAAAATCGATATACAATGAATAGAGCTACGTAAAGGATTTACGTTTAACAGTGTTACGCCAGACAGCGTTTCACACAGGACGCGCTTTAGTGTGTGGTTGCGCACACAACTTGTGTAAGTCTGTGTGTGTACAAATCATTTGTGGTAAAGCCTTTTGTATCATTAAAAAACAGTGTGATTAAGACCCCTCGGGTGAAAAGTTCACAAATGTCATGCACACACATGCAGACCATGCAGTGGGAATGCTGTCCTCCAGCAGTGAGGCCACTCAGAACCATTTTCATTAATTCCACGCCATTAATGAGCGAGAAAACGAAATGGAGAGGGAAAATATGGCTATCAATCGCTGGTGTTGTTGGCAGGTGTATAATGAAGTATCAGACTCCAATTGAATTGGCCCTAATTACACCAGCCTCCAGATATTGCTTCATCTGTGCGGGTACTATGAATGTGTGTGAGTGCATGTGTGAGAGTATGTGCAAGGAGTGCATGTGTGCTTGGGCACGCTTGTTTCGATACAAACACACATGTAGATGCACTGACTCAAACATGCATCTGATTTTGGACATTTGCATTGCACACGCACACACACACACACACACACACACACACACACACACACACAAATACACAGACACACTCTATCATGCTTTGCTAACATGTGGGTGGTCCATGCTCTGCTTCTCCCCACACTTAATTAGTGGAGCAGCACTTAAGAGGAAATGAGATTATATTAATTGAATTAATCTGATAATATTAGGCCACCGCTTCACTGGTGATCTATCACTTGAAACGGCAATCAGATCAGACCACGGAACACTACAGGGAGAGATGGTGTGTGTCAGTGTGTGTGCATAAAAAAATGACCCTTATTAAACACTAGTTTACTTAAAATGTGAATCAATCTGCCAGCACACTCAAATTATTTTGCTGCATGCCAATTTATTTGAGGGTGATTTTCATAATTCATTTCCAGGAAGAAAGATATACACTACCTTGCATCTATCATCTCAAAATGTATTCAGTGGTTGAAAAGAGAGGGAAAATACCTCCAGGCTTCTGCAGGACCTCTCAGGCCTTTCATCCTCTCCTCCCAGTGAAGTCCTCCCTGCAGAGTCGTTCCTATACTGTGGTGATGTAAAGAGCAGAGCATCTGTGATGATGTAAAGGTTTAATTTGCTCACTACAGAGACTGTACAGATAAATAGATCGACCCTCATAAAGGGGCAGAGGTAAAGCAAGCATTTAAAGTTTAAAGGCAGGAGACTGTCTTTGTTCCTATTCGGGTTTTAATACACAAGATGGGGACCATGTGCCCAAAGTGTTTGGTTCTAAACTGTTAATAAAAGTGGAGAAGCTCTAAGACTCTCTTGAAACAAGAGCACATGAAAAACTGTTATTTTATGTCTATTACAAAAACTTCTATGAAAAGCTACTACACTGACCTGCTGCTTCTTAAAAACAACAGTTTGCACTGCAATGTACAAAATGAAGTTAATAACTTACTGAACTGCACATTCTGTAAAGCAACAACAATCTATCTAATAGATAGGACACAGTAGACCTCATCAACTGACTGTGTCACTATACTTAATAAAGCGATATATGCACATTTGTGTGTTTCTTGAAATTCATAGGAAATGCTTTAATTGTATTTCTTTAAATCCTGTTTAGCTGCATTGCGTCACCTTAAATTAGCTAAATGAAATAACAGTGAAGCTTTTAAAGCAATGGCAGTATTTTCTCTGATCAGCAAATAGCATTTCAAATGAAGCTCCAGTACTCACACGGAGAGGGTCACAGTGATTCAGCAGCAGGAGGCAGAGCAGAAATCAAATCAAGTCTGCCAGTTTTTATCAGATCTGTCATGTTTTATTTTGTCTGCAAATGCGTCTGGTCCCCTTCTGCTTTGGACAGGTGACAAGCAACTTGAGATCCAACGGGGCCAATCACAGCCCTTTATCTAATATTGGGCGTGTGTGAGACAAAGACCTTAAAAAGGCAAAAGAGGAAGAGACGCCGTTGAGGTATTTTGATTAGATTCTGAATAGGATTTAAAAGTTAAACACCAGCTCTGTTCTGCACGCTGTAGTCTGTTTACATTCACTATCTAGTCACTTTTCTTTTTTTAGATATAGATATTCGAGGGGTATTTATGCAACACAAAACCCAACAGTAGTTTCTATTTTCTATCTTGAGTGATTCCTGGAAAGACACATTGCTGTTGAGTTTTACAAATGTCTTTTTGTGGGACCTTGAGCTCCACCTTTCATTGAAAGGAGGGCAAACATCTCTACGGCTAATATCTGCAGAACTAGACAACTCAAACCAAAACAAACTAGATTGATAAAGGGCACTAAAGGTAAGAGGAAAAATATGCATTTTTGATCTTGGGGTTCACTTTCCCTTTAAAATAAATGAAATATAAATGAATTAACACCCTAACACAACATACGGGAAACACATAACTTCAAAGTAACTTAACAACGCTGTGGGACTAAAAAATCTGTCTCCTTGAAGGTCCTGTGTTTGTTTGACCCAACAGCCTCCACTCCTTCCCACACTGTGGGTTTATTCAGTCTATACTGCGTCATCACACCCCCAGAGAAGTTTCACTGAGACCTGATAATAATAGGGATTCGTTTACATTGTAGGTAAAAGTCCAGTCAGCCTTGTGCATCAGTATGAGACACTGAGGGCAGTTTGAGCTGGGTTGCCCCTAATAAACTGACTTCTGAGTGTATTAAATCCTGCAAATACAATAAATGAAGACATGACAGTACAATTCATAGTGGAGTGGCATAGCACAGTAAAAACTAAGAATACTTAGTCAGCCAGTGACAAAAGGATATAAATATTATTAACAGAATAATAGCAGACTAAAGAGAGTTACAAAAAGATAATGAAAGAGGAGGAGTTAAAGGTTGACCTCCTCATTCCATGCTGGATAACTCCTGCCCTTATTTTATGGATCCAAAAGCTTTCAAATGGGTTTTTGTTCTCCCACCTTCCTAATGGAAGGCGGACCGTGATCAATACTCATGGCTTGAAGGAGTGAGGGATTGCTGCTATGCATCAATCTGTCAGGCCAATAAAATTACCAAATTGGGTAGGGCGTGTTTGTTTGATACCAATTCCAATTCCAGTCCCTGTAACCGTAGCTGAGCATGATGAACCTGTCCACACGCTTTGCTGTAATTTACCTCCGTGGTCTCTAAGACCGCGAGAACATGAACAGCTGAGTCGGAGTTGTGCAGATCTCTGGAATATTTAGTTTTTGCTTTGCTAACTGCTGGCTGTCACACTGTCAGCTCACGTGTCATAGATCCTTCTCTTTTGTGGTTTTTTCATTCAGATTACACGGCATGATTTGCATCACAGGTCCTTTAGAAAAGAAGAGAGATCTGCATTTTCACTTCTCTCTGTTTCTCTCCCTCCTTCCTGGCCTTTGTGTTCAGACAGTCTGATACTTGATGAAATCACAAGAGGGCTTTCCGTCTCCATTCTCCTGGCTACTTTTTAATCCTCTGCCGTTTGTCAGGGTTCCCACTGTGTCATGTGTCCCGGCACTGCAGCCTCCTCCTTCTGTTCTCCACCTGCTGGCTGCTCCCAGTGATGTGAGGAACACGCTATGTCGCCTCTGAAGTGCACTCTGGCTCACTCTCCTTTCCCATGTTGTGCACCATGAATTATATATGTGAATTACAGCATAGAGAGATATGCTCTTTCAACTGGGGATCTGTCTGTTGATCTCTTTCTATTGCCATGTATGTATATGCGTTGCCTCTCTTGGTTTTCTCCAGTTAGATTCTCTCTCATGTCACGTGCTGCACTTCTTCATATGCTTTATTTGATGTATCAATGTACAGTAGCCTATACGGGCATGGTATGAATGTTAACCAGTGTACCACAACAACACCCAGTGACATAACTCTGTGGATTTTCACATTTCACTTATCACATATCTCCTTTTTTAATTATGATGACCGAGTTTTTTTAACCATAAAGACTTTATGTTTTTATTTTTATAGTTCTTAATATTTATATTGCACACATTAAAGATTTGTATAAATGACAAATGCCTTTTCCTGTGTGAACATATTTTAAGATAAAAAGCTGGTCCAACATGGAAAGCCATATTGTAGATGTAGACAATCAACCCCATCTGGCCAGATACTATAGCCTGGTAGTCTACAGGCTGTTTATGCAAACACCAGCATATTCAGTTTCAACTTTCCTGTAATGGCACCCAAGCCACATGAAGGATGTTTTTCAATTGATGCACAGGAGTTCTTTAAACCAAAAAGTCAACCTCAGTTGACAACAGGTACCATCTCCTCCTCCTAACACACAGGAAACGTCTTCTCTGACAGGGTTAGCAGTTAGACATAGCTGGGCACCAAGGAGTTACATCTCAAAGTTGTTATCTAAAGGTAGACTTTTAAATGTTTCAAGTAGAATATAATCCACATTTTTCATGGTCATTATTCAGCTTCTTTAAAACAACGTCTGACAACAATGAGCTAATGACAACACAATCAAATTGCAGAAGGACCCTACTTGGCATCAGATGTTTGCTATGATGGCACTGCAACCCTATTTCAAAACGTTCCAGCCTTAAATTGTAGAATAATGATGAATAACAGCAGCAAACGAGTATATTTTTTAATGACTCATTAAAACTTGCCTCAAATGAGCCGTCGCTTCTAGGCTGGACCAGAGAGTATCTGACATGTCAATGACTCACCAATGGAAATAATTCTTTCAGGTCATGGCCGAAAACAAAGTAGTTCATGTTTCTTACTGTATTAGAAAGGAAAAGTGTTGATACCTGATCCAACCGACCACACACAAAACATATATATAATATATCATCTGACACAGAGTTTACTGGCTCTGTAAACCTAAATCCTCATCCCACCCCCTACTCCCGCTACTATCACCGCTGTGCAGAGTGCGTCTGGATCAAATGTGTCCCCAGAGTGTTTCTAATGTTGATTTGATCTCGATTCATGACCTCCCAGCCCTCCCCACCTCACCAGGGTCATGGGAAGGGGTGGGGGTGGGTGTGGTGGAGGCGGGGTCAAAAGTCACTGTGAGAGATCAACGAGGCCCTCAAGGATTAAATCAAGCCTTGTCTTCGTAGGACATAGATCACATGGATGTCAGATTGAGTGAGAGAATGACTCAGTGATTGAGGGAATGAAAATGAATCATCTTCACCCACATCTCTCCATTTTTACACCTGTCTCTTTTCCTCTCACCTCCCCTTTGAATGAACCCCTCCATATCGCTCTCCCATTCTTTCCCGTCTCTCTCACCATAACGATCGAATAAACCAACAATGTAGCGTGCCACTATTGGAGTGTGCGTGAGAGTGTGCATCCCAACATTATGTCATAATCGGCGCAAACTTGATTTATGACTCCTTTTTCCAGCTGTCTAAATGGTGTCTGACTGATGGGAGCTGTTGCACGCTCATTCTCACACATCTCTTCATTGTTCTGGCGTTACCGTGTTCCGGATCATACGTGTCTTTCAGTTCTCGTCTTGACCAGTGAGGGATCTGTTTTGGAGAAACGTATTCATGCACAGATTCAGTCTTTTTTTTACAGAATAATGCTATAAATATATTAGCACCCATAGCCTTTACTTCCAGTAACAATAGATGTACTAGCCGCTGTGGTTGTGTTAATGGTAATACTAAAAAGTGCTTACTTTACACAGAAGGAAAGACAAATGAATATGTTAGTCTTTATTATTCTTAAAATACTGGCTAAGAACAGTTTAGCTTAAAAGACCCCTTCCATTTTCTAAATTCTTCTTTGTCTCCTTTTCTTTCTCCTCTCACGTTTTCCCTCCGTTAGTGAGAAACAAGTCGGACAGGCCCTGCTGAAGGAGCTGTCAGCTATGGCCTCCAACATGACCATCATCCCTAGTCTCTGAATGTGTGTGTGCATGTGTGTGAGTGTCCAGCGTGTGCGTCTCATTCATAATAGATTCCCTGACCAGTACCTGAGATGTATATCAGCCCAATTATGAAGGGGTCAGGGATTACACCCTGATGGAGACGGAGAGTTGGAGAGAGAAGTGGAGGGGAAGGACGGACGAGGTGTCGTGAAAGGTTACACTTTTTAACGAACAATATCTGGTGTCTGAGATCTAAAATCTAACCCGTTTCATATGAAACCAGATTCACTGTTAATACCAGTCGAATTAAAAACATTGTTGAAACAGAAGTTATGTTTAAGGTGTTGGACTATATAGTAACTTGTTACAGTGAATTACAACCATGCAAAATACTGTCTGATCGGCCAACTCGTTCTCACTCAAAACTCAGTGTTTCATACTGTCGCACCGGGCTGTCAGCTGAATCCAATGTAAACCCATCCACCTCATTACAGACATCATCCGAGGGGAGGTCGGATGGGTCAAATAAACTCAGGACTTTCACCGTGGAGACCGCTGTTAGTCATGTTGAATTGAACCTTTCTTCTATATCCTGTCCTTAAGGACATACAGTACATACGTTACATAACGCGTGACTTGCCCAAGGCCCAACATTGACATGGACTGAAGGAGCCAGGGATTGAACCCGACCACCTGCCCTTCCTCTGAGCCACAGCTGCTAATATCTTTATATAAATAATAGTTGTTAGCTTCTATATTTATGTTTAGAATCCTAAATACAGCTCCTTTAAATAACACCAGTTATTTTAAGAAAATGCTATTATTTCACGTGACGGACAATGTGAATTTAACCCAAACAATGATCTTTTACTTAACCCAACCAAGTAGTTTTAGTGCGTGTGTAAACCTGAAAACTAATTCAACCTAGACTAAAAGGTATTCGATGAGTTGGGAGGGAGAATGTGTTGGACTGGGAGGAATGCATCTCAAACACTTGAGACATGACAGGATGCATTGAGAGCTGGAATGTACCTCCCAAAACACACCTGCCAGTTGGTGGGTTTAGGGTTTAGGGTTTAGGGTTTAGGGTTTAGGGTTTAGGGTTTAGGAAAATGGAGGAAAAACTGATGGCAATGGGCAACAATTACCTGATCCTCTACCACAGACTTTAACAAGCTTCTGGGACTTGAATTAGTTAATGGATGCATTAAATGGCGATTAAGTGGCGATTGTGGCTAAGTGGAGAGCAGGGTCGTCCTTCAATCAGATGATCGGCGGTTCGATCTCCGGCTCCGCTTGTCGCATGTCAATGTGTCCTTGAGCAAGACACTGAAACCCAAAATTGCTCCCGTAGCTGCATGAATGTGATAGAATCTGAATTGTAAGTCGCTTTGGCTAAAAGCGTCTGATGACTGTAATGTAATGTAAATCTCAGTGCTCAAAAGAAATGAACGCTTTGTCGTGCACTGTTTTTGGTGGTAAAGTACTTGGAGCAAGCCTGAAGCTTGCAACTGAAGTATTGTCGGATCATGACTCCAGTAGGACTGGTGCTGAGGAAGACGTAGAGCTAAACCTCCAGTGTGAACAGAGGTTGGGCTGGGTTGGACTTGATCATGAAATGGGAGGAGGGGTTGTCTGTAATTGTGCAGTTGCTGTGCAGTTAAGAGATGAACAGATGCCTCCCCTGCATTCCATTTTTAACACCTCTATTTACTTTAACGGTCTCTTCTCAACATGTCCAAATCAATTACATAGACTGGCCTGGAACCACGGCCGCAGCATGTGACACTATGGAAGCACATACACATAAACACACACCTACACACAGTGTTGGAAGTCATTTGTTCTTTCAATGAAATGAGCAAAGTATGCAATTGCAGGGTGAACCGGGGTGCAAAAGCACATGAGTTATGACCGTAGCAACGTGTGCACATGTACATTTACTGCTTCTGTGTGTGTGTGTGCGTGCGTGCGTGCGTGTGTGTCCACATCTACACATAGTCAGAGAGCAGTGGGAGGAAGCCGGCAGCATCCATAGAATATTTTATTCAGCTAGTTTATATTTACCTCATCTAGCATTTGGGTGCTGCCAGGCTGCCCAGCTCTGATTGCAACTGTTCTGCCTTTACCCCTGAACACACACACATTTGCACACACTTGCATACACTCGTAAATGTGTTAAAATCACGTCAGAGCTGTTGGTCTGCAGCGTCTAAAAGGCAGAGGAAGTAGCAGGACTTGATTTTGGGTCTTAGTTGTGATGCTTTGGATTGGTCAAAGCATCTTCTTTTAAAAGGTCACATCGGTTTACTTCACCTGAGAATACTTTTTCCTTAATACCTTCAAAGTTCAAACACTTAATAAAAGCTTAGAGGCTCACACAGCATGAAGTAGTAGTAGTATGGCCTCAGTCTAGCTTAGAATTCAATATAAAGTTGTGTGGATGAGAACGATGCTCGTCCACACAACATGCATTTGTGATCCTTTGGCCCACTAAAGCATTCGGCAGTGATGACCCATAGTTCGATCAAACTAACGACCAGCAAGTTAACGCATATTTTCTTGTTAAATCTTTTAATAATTTAGTCCAGAATTGGGAAATAAAAGTGACATTGCCTGTCACAGTTCCCCAGTGTTCAAGGTGACATGTTGCATATTTTGTCCCTAACACAAAAATATTCAGTTTATGACATAAGACAAAAGAAAATGCTCCAATTTGAGAAGCTGGGACTTGATCATGTTCAACATTTTAGCTTGAAAAATGACTTGAAGGACTAATGGAATATAAAATAGTAGCCAATTAATTTTCTGTCAGTTGACTTATCGAGTTCTTGTTTCCGCTCAATCATCGTCTGTAAAAACGTGTAATGTAGCCATACTTTTCGAGAGGTTACTCAAAGTTAAAGCTTTCAGTATTGTGTGTACCGCTTGCCACCTGACATGAAGCGGTACACACAGCCAAAAATATCAAATTGGTGGAAACAGATAAAGCTTCCGCTCTAATTCCACCTGCTCTGTTTCTGTTTCTTTTAACCTCCTGCTCTGTCTCGTTGGAGAGCAATCCAAAACATGAATGAGAAAGCAAGTCCTTTTCTTGTCTAACACAAAACTGACATGCATATAAACAGCACACACACACACACACACACACACACACTCACAAAGCTGCGAGTTACACTGGTTTCCTGGCAGGATTTCCTTGCCTGACTTGTTGTTGAGTATAAAAATTTCATGAGCTGCTGCTGTAACTTTCATTTTCCTTGATTCACTGTACCAGTACACTCAAACACACTAACTCACACACACAGAAACAACACTGTTGGGATCATTTGGACCACTGCACATCCAAACCTTCCTCTTACAAATGACATTCATGTGCAACAGTGATTTACCTTCATGTACCTTCATGTGTTGTGTTCAACATCTTCTTCCAGTGCCAGAAGTAGTGTAGTGAAAAAAAGGTCTGCTGAAAGCTCCTCAACTCTAGAACCCCTGATTGTGCATTGGACTGGTTTTGCTTTGAATACAAACAGCCAAGCTTTTAATTTGTCGAATATACACTTGTTGCTGACATGGTGTGTGTGTGTGTGTGTGTGTGTGTGTTCCGGTTCGTATAATAGTCTAGTTTGTTTATTGCTCATACTGTGTGTATGACTTATACTGTACTGCCAGGAGACTACAGTACAATAAATCAACAGTCAGCATTTATGTTTTATTTCCTCCATATATGCACGGTCAATGGTCCCTTCAAATGAAAATGAATAAGTAAGGAGGATTGACTTTACAAATGACTTCAAAAGAGCAGGATCTATATTTCATGAAATCATGGGGCATATATGTGAACGAGTTCATCATGTTTCTGTCAATGTTTCTCTGCATCCATTCTCTTTGTCTCTAGATCTCTCTCTTCTCCATCCTCCGTCACATTCAGCTGTGAGCTTTCCTCACGCCCCCTTTCGCAATCTCCATTACTACCAACTCCTCCCTCCCTCCATCTCCTCTCCAAGTAACCTCCATTTTCTCAGGCGTCACCTTTGGCATGTCTTGCAGAAAATTAATTTGATTGGGCAGAGTGCTTGCCAGTCAATATTTCTAGCCAGAGAGGGAGAGAGAGAGGGATTGTGGGTAAGTCTCCAGACAGGTGCTGGGCATCTGTCCAGATATTCCTCATTGCCTCCCACTTGTGCATTACTAAACATAAAGCATGGAGTATTAGGTCTACAGGATAACAGAGCTCTGGATAAAGTTCTCTGCACCATTTCCAATGGGTGCCTCTGGACTGAATACCCAAAACATTCATAAAATGTATATAATAATTTGAGCTGTAACATTATATAATATAATATAGTATCATAATACTAATACAAAATATAGCCACAAGCAGCCATTCCAGGTTCAAGCCCTTTCTTACTGAACTGGTTTCAGGTTAAGTTTAAATATATCCAAAGAAGGACTGAGACCATTCACACACTTGTTTCATCATTTCAACAGATCCAGCATTTCAATAATTGCACATAATGGGGTCATGTTTTAACCGCTTTATTAAAATATATTTACCAAGTTTGGTAATGTTTTAACAAAGTGTCATTGATTTATGGCCAAATTTACACCAGATCCATGCACATGTTTGGCCCTGGTAGTGCCCCCCATTGATTTCAAAATAGTATTTTCAAAACCATTTATTAACCATTATTATTAACCATTATAATATATAGTTTTTTAATGATTGGACCAAAAAATTCTGATTTACGGACAGACTTTTGTTCTGCTACGCCATCTTATTTCTTCATTGTTAGCACCCCCTAGTGGTCGATTTGAATGAAACGTTCAGCTAAGGCTTTAGGCTCTAATGTCGTATATCTCCTGCATGTTTCATGATGAATGAACCAAATATTGTGGAGTTCGTTCTATTGAGTTGCTGAGCCACGCCCTTCAAACATCATTGGTCAATATATTCCAAAGCTCTTTATTTATTTGCTTGATGCATTAATGATTCACATACAATTTAGTCATCATGCAATACATGTCAAGTCAGTCAGGGGTACGGTGTGAGGGGCGTGGCCTTTCTTACAGCGCCACCAGGTGGCCGATTGGAGGCAGATTTCTTGGGAAGTGCTTGCTCATCATTTCCAGTTAGTCAGTCAGATCGTCATTTTAAAATAGTTTAGGGACAAACACATAACTGTTGACACAAAGTTGGAAGCACAGTATTTTCCCAAATATCACTGTATGCTTGGGCATTTAGATTTCCTTTTCATTGGAACTAAAGGCCCTACCAAACAGGAACAACAGCTCCAGTCCAAGGTGCATTCACCTATAATCTATAATAATATCTATAATATATGTTACAAGTAACTGTGATACTTTGTGTTATTAGTCGATAACAGTGATTCCTACACATACTAGTGGTATAAAAGACCAAACAATTGCACTCCAACTGGCCCAATGTCATTTCAATCAGGAGAGACTTGTTCTATAGTTTAACAATGATTTATTACACATGCAAATATGAAAAGTGCAAAGTCTTTGGCGATTGGACTCCATCATGAAGTACTATCACCGAGGGTAGGGATACTGAGGTCCAATAGGCCTAATCCCCCCTGGAGTCCAGACACTGGTGGTGGTGGTGAAGGGAGTTGCTCCAATCTGATGAATCAGGAGCATGAATGTGCTGCTGACTGGAGGTGACTGGGGTGGAGGAGGGTCACGTCTGCTTAGCTGAAATGACAACTGGCAGCAGCAGAGAGAACACTTTTAAAGTTGACCGCACAGATATGATTGGCTTAAGGAAACTGTGCCGCATCTGGTTGGATAGTTAAAAGTGCACGCCCCCAATCAGCTGATAGAGTAATTCCAAGGAGAGGAGAGACAGAGATTACCCGTTTGTGTCTTCCTGACTGAACTTGCGCTTGAGCTCCATTTAATTTCACTTTATTACAGACAGCAGTTATTTATTACACTAACTAATCACATTTCAATGAAGTAGAAATTTGGGTGGATGTGACGTCTGATAGCATGAACTGATAATGTTAGCGATGGCTAAACATAGTCGGATTCAGACTCCTCAGTCGTTGTTAAAGCAGAAGAATAAGTGGAATTTTGAAATGGCTACAAGGTTCAAGAGGCACGCTGGCCCTGAGAGTTTAGAGTCGGATGGATCTTTAAATACTGAAGAGGAGTCGGCAGTTCAGACACCGAGCGGCGGCACAGAAGAAATGAAAAGACATTAAAAGGATACAATCGATCAATCGATCAATTTGTGATTTACCGTCACAGCACCATAGGAACAGCCGAGGCTGTATAAAGGCCAGGTGTCTCTTTCATCGTTCCAGGTTGGTATCTGCAGTGGGAAGTGGTACTTGGTAAATTTGGTTGGGACATAGTTGTACATAGTCTGAAACATTTGGGAAGCTCTGATCCATAAGATGGGAGAGAAGGAAGTGAGTGAAGGAGTAAGAGACAGAGGCAGAATGAGAAGAGGAGAGATGGGATGGAAGGAAAGACATACACAGGAAGGACCTTCAAATGTTGGGAGAAAGGAAAAACAGGAGTGAGTGAAATATTTTAAAAGAATAGAAAAAGAAAATATTGTAAACACGGTAAAAAGCCGTGGGAAAGGGAGAGAGATGGATACATATAATAAAGGAAGAAAAGGAGATAAACGGAGGGAAAAGGAGGCAAAAGGTAGTGGCAGGGAGGAGAACGGAGAAGAATGGTGGAGATACTGGTCAGCAAGAAATTGAGGCGTGAGGAAAAGAAAAGGAGCAAGGGAGAGAGAAGGAAGAGGAGATGAATGAGGTGAGATGTGAGTGCTGATGTTAGAGGAATGGCTCGTACTGACATCGGACTTTACTACATACCCCCTCCTCCCTCCTTCCCAGTGTTAGTGTGTTACTCCCCATGGCCCAGTGGTGACATGGCATTTAATAGACTCCCCGCTGTGAAACAAACTACCTCAATTAATTCCTCCGACTCGGCCCTGGCCTTTCTCTCACTCTCACACCCTCGGGTGTGTGTGAGTGTGTGATTTAAGCCATCTTTGGTCCAGTCTTTTTGTCTCCCCACTGGCTGTATAAGCTGCATTAAAGGACAGAAGCAGCGCTGCCTGCTCCAACATGATCTACTTTTATTCATTATCTCATTGGCTCCCATTTTAATAGATAAATTCACCCCCCGTGTTCTTTTTTATGAAACCATTTCTCCACACTCTTTTCCTCTGCCACCTGAAGTATCCGCTCCATGTTACGTGTGTGTGTGTGTGTGTGTGTGTCAAGTCAGTGTTTTTACTGCGACTACCACTGTGGTGGTGTTTCATTACAGAGAATTATGAGAGCAATCGCCTCCTGGTTTCCATATCAGAAAACAGAGAGCAGACCAGGCCAGATGTGTCCAGAGGCCGGGCCACACGTTAGCACACACTGATAGCACAATGCTATCACACACACACCTCATGGTGTTTTATTGTGGCTTCCCAGAAAGTGTGTTTTTCTTTTTATTATTGTTATTTTATATTTATAAAGACACAATTCATTTGAAATATTGAAATGTTTTATGAAATAATATTGAATTCAAAATATCTTCCCTTCTTTAACTACCATTGCTATTTCCTCATTACAGTTAGTTATTGTAAATGACTAGAAGTACATTTTAGAAGCAGCATGACTTTGATTTTGTTTTTTTTTGTTAAAAAAGTCAAAGAAATTGTGAATACAACTCTCACTCTCGGCTGAGTACGTTGACTCGGATCTGTGACTGTGAGAGACCCGAGCATCAGGCTGGGATGCTGAGGGATGCAGTGACCATAGTGACCGGCTCTGTGCTGTCATAGATTCTTAGCAGTTGGTTCATTATTCACTGGCAGCTCCAGCATGTGTCCACCAGAGGCATCAGAGCAGTCTTACTCTGCTGTTCAGCTTCTTCGTATTCACACATGAGAACCCAGCTATGGAATGAATATGTGTGAAAGCATTATGTGAATTAAAAGGACCGTTTAGGTGTAAAGACATTCTCACTCCAAACTCGTCAAAAAACATCACTTGGTCATTGGCCCTAGGCTTTAAACTATGAAGTTCCTCTCTAGTGTCTTTTCAAAATAAACTTCTGTTTAAAGGAAACATACAGATACCACTCGTCATATACATACAGTGTCTTTTCAAAATAAACCGATGTGGGTTTACTATGTTTTTAGGTTTATTTACACACTAAAACCACTTTTTTTAGGTAAAGGTTGTGGTTTGGATTAAAATAAACACATATTACGTAACTTACGTGGCTTTAGCTAAGTCTGTACGTTACATGACAAAAGTAAAGTGAAATAAGCCACACGGGACTTGAACTGTCGTCTCCTGGTGAACGTCTTTGTCTCTGTTTGACTCATACGTCCACTTCAGTCTCCTGTCTACTTTCTCGCTCTTTGTACTTCGTCAGTTACTCTGAGCATCTCAGTACATTTTGAATAATACTGAGGTTGAATGCTCATGTCCCTCTATGCAACACCAATACACTAAGAATGTTTTCAACAGGCTGCATAAGTCTGTGATTTACTACATTTATTTAATCGCTATATTATATTATATATACGCTTTATTTTCCTTCATGATATGATGGACTAAATGCAGTTTTGAAGCCTGCGTCCATATGGCTTTATTACATGTAATAAATATTTGTGTCTGAAACCACTCCTCAAAATAACTTTAGATATTTATTCTTAAATATTTAGCTTTCCAAAAATACCATGAGCAATTTGTGTAAAACTTGAACGCCCTCTCATGATGTAAAAAAATAAACACATCCCTAGAATTAGCTGAACCATGACTTTTAAAGTAGCTATGAAGAAGACCCTAGACTGCTTTACGTCTTTAAATCTCCTGTTCCATTTTCCTCATGGAGGAAATTAACAAAAACAAAGAAAACAAAAACTACATGAGTGTTATTTTTGAACCTGTAAGCTTTATAAGAGTGTAATGATATGAGGAAGGTATGATGTCATTTGAATCTTCTGTTATGTCATGAAATGAAGCTAACTGTCTGCTGATGTCAACATCTGCAGTCATGTTTGATAGCTTTGCTTCAGCCAACAACACGTTTTCATGTGACTACTAGGGATCTGCTTCCTGCTCCACACTGATGATACAGGTTTGCTCATCTCTCCCTCCACCCCTCAGCCTCCTCCTGCGCTGTTATGCTGCATTAAATCATATCTGCCTTGTGCATTAGGTGTATTCCATATCACAATGATTTGGGCCTGCTGCGCACTGTTGCAGCAGTTGGCCTGAGGGAAGTGTACATAAGGTGATGGTGGGGATATTTAATGGTGCAGAATACAAAGAATTATAGTTTACTGAATACAATATCATTTTATATTCCTTTTACTTTTGGCACCCAGACTATTTGACTGCCAGTTTGAAGTGTTTACCTCACGGTTATTGTGCACAATTCACATTCAGAGAAAAATCAATAAGTATGAGTATAAGGAGAAAGTGTCAAACAATGAACTAGAAGCTGGTAAAGAACTCGCTGACGGTTTAACTATTCTTCTAGCCACGTCTCCATATATTCCCTCAGCATGGCGGATGTGTAGACTGCTGCAGCTGTAAATCAGGCAGGTCCAGTTGGGCTGACTGGCAGTATTTCTCCTGCTCTCTCCATGCAGTGATGGCTTCATTAAGGGAAAACTGCCTGCCAGTGCTAGCCTCCGGCGCAAAGCGCTAATCACACAGCTGACCTTGGCTTGATCCCGGACAGCGGACCACTCGCCACTGAGATGATGTGTGTGTGTGTGTGTGTGTGTGTGTGTGCCGTGGGGTGTGCTGTAGGAGAGGCTTGGCTGGCATGTGTGTTGGCACCGAGATGAATATATGTGGGATGAGAAGGCTGTTGGAGTCAGGGAGCTTTCATGTGTTAGTGTTAGACCAATAGATGGACATCATACCGCGTTACCTCTGTATACTGATATCAGGAGGAAATGTTCTTTTCTATGTGTTTAATGTTAATGTTTAAACCAATATCTTTTTTCTATGGCGAACAGCAATAATCTGTAGGATTTTATTGGTCATAATATGCACATTTCTTCATATTTAACAGCCTGTGAACACCTTTGTATGAAGTCTTCTGTGGCTGTGGAGCAGAGCATGTGAGCGGAGAGCTAGCAAGCTGAGAGCACGAGCGGGAGGATGTTGGATGGAGGGCAGAGAGGATCGCCTTATCTCCAGCTCCATCCCGCTCTCACTCCACCTCGTTACCAACAGCTCACACGAGTTTGAAGCATGTCCCTGCCTTACCCAACCCAGAATGCATCCGTGGATTGTTTCCAACTCATGTGATCCAAACATTCCCAATGACTCCAAAGCGTTGTAAAGTCCAAAAGACAAAATCTATTGAGGAAAATAGGTTTTTATCCAATGAAATATTCTGCTTCAATTCATAGTAACACGCTGATTGATAAAACATGTTTTCCACGGCCTCTAGGGATCAAACTGATTTTGAGATATAAATCAAATCAAATCTGCTAATAGCCAGTCGTAGTTGACATGAGTGCATGTTTGCACTGTTAGCACTGCTAGCCCTATTAGCTGCTAGCCCCCAGCTCAGCCCAGCCTGCAGAGGCAATAGATATGTTCTGAAGTTCATAGTGAGCACCTTTAAACTGAATGTAGGAAGCTCCAAGCCCAAACCAGCATTAGTGAAGGAATTGGAATTTGTGCAAAAATGTCCCTTGCGCCAAAAGGTATACAACTGGAATTTCTTTTCAAAAGATATCTTGTAGTAGGAGCAAGCAAACACACACACACACACACACACACACACACACACACACACACACACACACACACATCCACAACATGGCTGCTGGTGCCTCATCAGGCTCAGTTCAAAGAGGAGTATGTGTAATCACAGAAAGAGAGATACCTTAACACACAGCAGCCTCAAATGAATAGCTTCAATCCTCGCTCCTCCACTTGAAGTCGAGTAGCATTTCCATTTTAAAATTGCTTCCCGGCCTTTTGTGAATGAATCGAATTACACTGGAAAGCGCTGATTGATTCTTTCTGAACACAATGGTTTTCATGGTGTAGGCCTGGCCTCCTCTTTCTCCAGCGCCTATTGAAGCCAGTCAGTGTACCCATTAGAGTAGTTTCACACAGGTTGAATGGGAGGAGGAGAGTGTAAATAAGTGAAGGTATGTGTGTGTATGTGTGTGTGTGTGTGTCTGTGTGTGTTTGTCTGCTGTTGTTTGCTCACTAAAGCATCTTGACTTTTACTTTCAGGAAAGGAAACGTACGCTAACACCTACCCAGTAGAAGTTTCCGTGTTCTGTTCTTTTTCTGTGAAGTGAGTCTCTTGTATCATTGCAACAGAAGCTTTTTCTTTTCTAAAAAGAAAAAGAACAAACGTCTTCCATTTGGCTTTAATGGATTTTACAGCCTTTAATACAACATAGACTGAAGGGCTAGACATAGTCATGACACACTGGAGGTTAAATAGTCACCCAGCCAAGAGGCTGTTTGAGAATGGCCTATTGAACACACAGCCAAGTTCACTCTGGCCAGATCACAGCTGACCACACTCTCAAACAGCTGGTCGACCTCTCATGAACACCTCCCATCACACTGAGACAATCACAATGTCATTTGTCAGCACACCCTTATTGATAAAAATGAGTGAGGAAAAACAACTACAGCGATCTCTCTCTTCTTATGTAGACAAACACTCTTACACACTCAAACACACACACACACACATACGGGTCAAAGGTACAGTTTTATTGCTTTATTGAATGTGTTAATCAATTTTACTGCAGATGTATGTGAAATAAATAATCATACCTCCATCTAGTCATAAAATGACTTTCACACACACACACACACACACACACACACACACACACACACACACACACACACACACACATTTATGTGGCATGTAGGCAGGTGGGAGTAGAAACAAAAAGGACTAATGCTTTGGATCATAAACATTTAATGGAAGCCAGTGTGTAATCTGGAATGGTGGGAGCTCATGCAGGTGTGTGTCAGAGAGAGATTGTGCCTGTGGCTGACTCAGGACACAGTGTGTGAGCTGGCTTGTTGGGCTGTGCGTCTTTACATGTGTGTGCTTCATTCGGAAAGGATAGAAAGAGATGTCCAGAGTGAAACTGAGGTGATTCAAATGTAATATTTGGTATGAGAACAGTGGAGGGGAGGGGAGGACGTGTGTAAAAGCCGTCAGTAACAGGAATGAAAAGGTGGAGCTAAATAAAACTAATGAGCTGTGTAGCAGCAGCTAATGATGCCGTCAACCTCGTCACAATCAAACAGAAGTTCATCTGCAACATTTCAGTGCACCACAGACATCCATCAGCCTCCAGACCAACTCACACTGACCAGCTGCTGACAGAAACCAGCTCAAACTTCAATGCTTATATAGAGCAGCAAATGAAATGAGGTACTATATGCCGGGGGGATTCAGTTAACATTCACCATTTCCTCATTAAAGGTCCGGATCAGCACAGTAATGTCTAACTTGCACTATGATTTAGTCCCATATTTATTGAACTAGTCAACAGTTGTATTAACGTCTGTATGTAGTCAACAACTGACTGTCAAATAATTAAATAATACAACGCTTCAAGTAAAATAAGGGATGCATTAAAGATTACATAACAGGAAGCTTTTGAAATATGTGCATCTTAATTTTAGAGAAATTAATTTCACTGACTTGTCCTGCAGCTTTGGATTCAGTTCATTCAGGTGTGAAGTGATGTCACCCAAAAAAAACACTATATTATATTTTTCTCATCTTCTAACAAGAGAAATGAGTGAGCGTGGACTTTATCTGTGGTTATTCTTGGTTAAAGACTTGGTTAAGTGGTCTCGCTGACCACTTCTCTTTGTTTGGAGAACTTCATGTGAAATAACTTCTGACTCACGTAATTCTCCTGCTCTTCGTTCTCTTTCCTCGTCTCTCCATCGTGTGTGTACATCTCACCTGAGTCTGGAAACTTGGTGGAATACACATAATGTATTGGCTGAGCAGCATCACGTGATGTGATTTAATAAGCATGTAATTGGTCGGTGTGTTTCCTGCACCGCTGAACGAGTGCTGTAAAGGCTGGAAAAGCTGCGGCGGTTAAAATAGAAGCGCTTAGTCAGAATTTCAGTTTTAGGTCCAGGGTCCGGACTGTGGTCCGCCTGTTAGTGACCCCTGCTATATGATTTGACAACAAAAAGCTTAAACATGACATTCTTAATTAAGCATACTTTTTCATTTGAATTTTTTTAACATTCCTATAATATCCTGTGATTTTTAATATATATCAAGGTCTAATGTCACTATAATGAAATAAAATATCTGCATAGTAACTAATGATATTAGTGTTACGATTGTGTTTGTGCCACGTGACTTTATCCAACTTGATCTCAGTTTACAGTAACTGTTGTGTAGCAGCTCAATACTACATATTATTACATTACATGTTACATTTTGATCTTGTAATATCAGATATTATGGGGACTGTGTGCATCAGTGGTGAATTCACATATTAGCATATGTGATAACGTGAATTTCACACATGCTAGTTTGTAAGAGATACGTGTCGATTAAAAATAGTTTAATAGACAATCATGATTCAAAGATAACAGTTCTGCATTGTTACCTTTCATGTACTTTATCTTTTCAGATTGCTAAGTGACATTTTCAATAATAATCCTTCTGAAAAGAAAGAACAGTAAATACTTTCAATTTAACAAAGCATGAAAATTGTCAAAACATTTTTCACTTGATTATTGCCAACTGCACGAGGATGACTTAAAGAAGGTTATATATGACACTGTGTAACTGCAATGCATAATACATGTATTATAATATTATGGGATAGTTTGACATTCAAACCACTAAAGCTAGAAAACTGCTGCTTAAGAGCATTTGTAGTAATGTGTGTGTGTGTGTGTGTGTGTGTGTGTGTGTGTGTGTGTGTGTGTGTGTGTGTGTGTGTGTGTGCAACCATGTCATGTCTCCTACAAAACTACATTCCCATCCAACTACACTGCTGCAGCCTAAATTACATTTCAAGGGAAGCATCATTTTGTTTAAAATTGAAACTAAATAAAACAAAAATGCAACAAAACTACTTTGATATTTCAATGGAGAAAAACAATTTACATATGTTTAGTAACACGTCATTGGTTGGCTTACAATAAGTTAGTCACATTATTTAAGTAAAGATAAATGAATGTTAGTTCTGTTTGTTTGACTTCCACTCTCTCATAGAAACAGATTTGTGATTCTTCAAAAACAAAAGTTATCAGAACAACTGACGATGCAGCTTCGTTGTCTGAGAGCGTAATTTTTAGGAGACCAGGCCGGTGTGTGTGTGTGTGTGTGTGTGTGTTGAGTGTCACAGTAAGGGAACAGGGAGAGATGGGTGGTTACTGGTGTGTAGGAGGCCACAGAGATTAGTTTTGCCTGACGCGTCTCTCTCTCACCCTTCCTCTTACCATTCATTGTCTGTGTCTCTCGGTTTGTGTATAGCACATAGTGTACTCTATATAGTTGTGTACTAGTTACTAGCAGATGTTTGCAGTACCGGTGCCTGACTTTTGACCTGAGAGGAGCAGCTCATAAAACTCAACCATACCTCTGAAGCTGCAGAGAGTTGAACAGAGTAATATTTCTACAAAACACAATGACTCCAAGCTCCAGTGCTCAGCGACAGTGGGAACATAGATTGATTGGTACAGTGAGGATAGTTGGAGCATTTGTTTGCCAATAGAGAGAACGAGCCCGTCTGGATATCCCACACGAGGTGTGATAAACAGTCACCGCGGATACATTAGTCAATTTAAAGATGGCCTAATACCATTTCATTTACACTTACTCGATGGACAAACCTGTCAGGGTTTCACTTCTTTTTCTCACCAGAATGTTTGGTTTAAAAAACATTTCTCATGAAATGAAAAAGTAACATGTTCATTCCATGCTGACTGTTTATTGCCTTCTCAATGTGATGGATCGCATTTTGAAGATGATGGATGAGCATGAAAAGACTTTTAATTAGAGTGGTCACTTGTTTTGAAAGAGCATCCGAACAGCTGGTGCACATTCCCCTCTCCATTCACCTGGGGGCATCGTTCACCCTTCTGTCTTATTAGCTTTATGCCTTTTTTCATATCAGCCAAAAGTAACACTTATTTTGATTCATAAAATGTGTCGATTAATCAATCAAGAATATATTGTTTTGAATTTGCATCTTCATCTTTGTAGAAGTCTACATTTAGGAAGAAACTGCAGGTGAAGCAAAATAAAGTGACTCTGTATTTATTAAATGCGTCCCCTCTAACTCATGTTGGCAGTGATGAAATCAAAAGCTGCCAGTTCAGCTCAACAGAAGCTGCATCTTCTATACAATGTGATCAATGGGTAGGCTCCTCAATATTTATGTCAGATAACAATGGTCCATACTCAGCATATCTATAACACCAGGCCAGTGTGTGATCCAGTGAAACATTCAGACGGAAGTGCTTTGTTGTTGTGGTGGTGGTGGTGGTTGCCATGTTGAGGAGCTTAAAAAAGCACTTTTCTTAGAGAGTAACAGATTCACAGTGAACTTTTGATGTTAAGTGTCTAGTTGGGTTTTAATGTCTTGGGACAATGTTGGAAATAAGTGTTCTGACTTCAACGTGTTGTCCTTTGGATATGTTTGTCTCTTTTTCTGATAATGCATAAATCTAATCAATCAATGAGATTATGTTTCTCTCTGCAGCGCACACTTCTACTGAGACATGTACAGCAAGAATGAATTAGGTGTGTGTGTGGAAATATTTTATTCTATTAACTAATATTTGATTGACTTTATTTTTTTGTTAGTTACATTCATTGTCTTTCATAATAGTATTCGTGAGTTATGCCAGTAAAGCCAACAGTCTGAGGAAGGGGCCCCTCACAGGGTCTGCATGGAGGATGATGAATTGGACCAGAGGTGGTGTGGATGTTAAAACATTTAGTTAAGTAATAAGTGAAACGTGTTCACTGCTGAATAATTGATTGTCCCCCTGCCCCCCATCCTCCCTGCACTCACTCCCTCATTTGCACTCATACATGCTGATGAAGTGATTTATCTCTGCTTAGCAGTGGAGGGGAGCCCTCCACCACACACACACACACACACACACACACTGTACTGTACATCCTAGTGACAGGGCCCAGCGAAGCTCATTAAGATTTATGGAGAAGAAGAAGTAGTGCAGGAGGAGGAGGAATACTGAGCATGGCATCTTCTGCGTCTGGAACGAGGGACTCTTCTGTCATTTTCTCCTGGTTGTGATCACATTCATATTTGTAATTTTATGTTTCACCTGTTTTACTAGTACAATATGAGTATGTTTTGTTTTTGTTTTATTCTTCTTTCCTTTACATCTCATGTCTATAGCTGTATGATCAGCACTTCCCTCACCAACACCTCATTCACTCATTTATTAGTCTGTGTGTGTGTGTGGGGGGGGGGGGGGGGGGGGGGGGGGGCACAGTCACCTTCCTTATGGGGACAAATGCTCACAGTTGTGTTTACATAACCCTTGAGGAAATAACATTGACTTACATTCATTACATTCATTTGCCGCGCTCCTAACCCTAACCCTTACCTAACACTTAACATAACCCTAACCCTAACCTTAACATGAGCCTGTACCTAAACCTTAACATAAACCTAAACCTTAACATAAACCTAAACCTTAACATAAACCTAAACCTTAACATAAACCTAAACCTTAACATAAACCTAAACCTTAACATAAACCTAAACCTTAACATAAACCTAAACCTTAACATAAACCTAAACCTTAACATAAACCTCTACCTAACCCTAACCGTAGTCTAACACAGTTGTTGTAATTGGAATAAATGTCAGAGCTGTCAAAACAATACTGCATGAATTTGTAAGATTTAGAATTAGATGCAATTAAAAGCAATAAGATCACTTGTGGAAAAAAGCATGTGTGTGTGAGTGTGTGTGTTTGTGTGTGTGTGAGGGGTAGAGAGAGATGGGAAGTGCCCTGTCACTGTATTTACTACAGTTGATTTGTGTCTTCGTTCATTTCCTCTCCTCCGTTTCTCTCTCATGCAGCACCTCAGAAACAAATGTTCAAATTAGTTCTAAATAGCCCGTGTGTGTCCGTGTGTGTCCGTGTGTGCCCGTGTGTGCCCGTGTGTGTCCGTGTGTGTCCGTGTGTGTCCGTGTGTGTGTGCTTCCAGCCGATGTAAACTCTCACACACACTCAAGAGGAGTACAAACACTTTTAAAACCCGCTCTCCTGCTCTCATGTCTTCTGATAAGAAGCAGAGTAAACTGTACTTTTCAGTGATATGTCTTTGTGTCACATTATGCTTCTGTTTTCTCTGTGAAGTTCGTCTTAATGTGCTTTTATTAAAAGTGCCTTTCATTTGCTCCGGGAGCCACAGTGGCTTCACAGACTTGCGCTTTTATTTAATCTCTTATTCATGATGGTCATGTTCGCTCCTTCTTCCTCAGCCTGTCCTCACAGTCCATGTCAGTGTGCAGCGGAGGACATATAGATATATGATAAAATGGAATGGGGAATGAAAGGGCGATAGGACATCCATGCAAATTCAGCAAGCAAGCCGCCCCGTCCCCTTCATATTTAAGAGCCATAACCCGTTGCATGGAATATGAATCTGCATGTCTTTGCAGCAGTCCATTCCACCATGTCCATGCCTTACATCTATACATTTGTGAGGAATATGGGCGCAACGCTGTTTCTGAGCAAAAATCTACAAATGCAGGGCCGAGCCTCAGGCTCTTCTGAGGTGTTGTAATGTCAGCTGTATGAGCACTCTATGAAGTAAATGAGCCCAACTCATCAGCTCTTCATGTGTTTGATGTTAGATGAAATCCGGTTGGACTCAGAGACAAGAAAAAAGGTGTTTATTGGGAGAGCTGTGCGCAGCGTACACAGCTTGATCCTATATATGTCGTTTAGTGACAGCCCTCATTTCCCTGAATCTACAAGGGAGGTGGTGAGTGCAATGAACACATTTGTTTTACAGATATACTCCAGGTCGAATTCATATCGATCTTCCCAATTCGTAAATCGCTGTTTTTGAAAAGTTATTATTATTTTCATCTCACGCTCAGACAGGCTCTGCATTCATACAAAACCAAATGGTGGGAATGAGTGCAGGCTTGTGCAGCGGTGTGGGAGGGCCCGTTAACACCAAGCCACTGCAGGACAGTTAACTTCTTCTGTTGATTGGCCACCGCAGCGTGGCCCACATTTAAACGAATGGGAGGATTCAGTGTGAATGCAGCATAAAGGGAAGTGAAGAGTGACCAGTAAAAACAATCCCCACCTTCAGAGTGAACAGGAGTCAGAGCCATAGACTGTCCAAGTGGATGTAGTCATGGTGATGGCACCCATTGGTTTGTGGACTGCCGTTTTGAAGCCTCGAGTTTGGTGATTTTGCCAGAGTGAGCCGAGCACTGAGTGCTGTATTACAAGTATTCCATATGTGAATGCAGCCGCCCCACTTGACCTGCTGACCTGCACCTGCTCACAGGCTTCCCTCCATCTAGTCTGTGTTGTGGCCCCTTATCCCAGCATCCACTGACCAAATAGCGTCATCATTATTTTCATGTCTTGTTGTGCAGACCAAGCTCTGTTTTCGAAGCACCACTCATCTCTGCGTGGCGCATGTTGTATACACCATAAAAGCCTCCCACCTGTGAGAAGCTTTTAATGTGAAGCAGTAGCAGCAGGAAGTTCCGTTACAAGTTACAGAAGAACTGAGCGCTCTGGGCTCTCTCTAGTCGCTCGCACAGCCACACGCAATGAGTAGTTTTGGGGCAGGATGCTGCTTTGATTCGAGGGAGGAACCGGTCACAGGTTGGCTACCAAGCAGCATCACAACAGCGCAGGTCGGTGCCCGGAAACACATGCTTGAATGTTCTACTTCCTTTAGAAGTTTAATCTGCTGTTACAAACTGCTGTGGGCCTTCAGTACGGCTGTCACAGTGTCACGCCACGTGACACACATTGTATCAACGAGTAACCTGCTCTCAAGCTGTCATACCACAACTTATCAACTTATCAAGCCCCGTGAGGCAGAATTACCTTTGTTTCCACGTGTGTCTATCTCACAGTGCAGGAAGGACAGTCACTCATTTATTGAAAGATGAACTATTCTTCTTTTCTCTCCTTTTTCATTTTGTTTCTCCATCCATCCCCTCATTCACACTAGCCCGTGTGTGAGTGTGAGTGTGTGTGTGTGTGTTAGTGTGTATGCGATGGAGCAAATATGCATCACTTCCTTTTCAAAGCTGCGCCGAACGCCAGCTCCTGTTATTGTTGTTATCAATCATCCTCTAAAGATCGCTGTGGTAACAGTAGCCTGGGTCACCGCATCCCCCCACACCACCACACCACACCAATGCGATAAGGTTAGGGGGGGGGGGGGGGGGGGGAAAAACGCTGCGGAAAAAGTTTAACAAAGCATATTTCCTCTTTTATGACTCCGTATGACCTTTAGGGATATTAACATCTGACATGATGAATCATGAGCTGGTGAGGGAAGAAAAAGAGGAGAGATGGATGAAAAAAGAGAGGAGGGGGGACGGTCTCATTTCTCATTACAAAGCTGTGATTTGAAAGGATAGAGACTTTTCCCTTACTCCCACGAGCACACACACTCACACACACACACTCATGCATATATGAGTATGCTGTACAATATATACCGAGAGAGGAGTGTGTGATATTAGTGAGAATGAAAATGAAAATGAAAAGCCCTTCTCTCCAGCCGCTTCCTGCCCATGTCAGCACTCCTGAGCCTGGAGTCCTATTAGCCCTGTAGTGATCGGCAGCCACCCTCCCACCCCTTAACACACACACACACACACACACACACACACACACACAAAGGCTGCACACACTGCAACATGCACACTCAATTAAAGTCTGACCTTCTACCCTCTCTGGGCACTGACGGAGTGTGTTATACTACAGTATCTGTGTGAGCACGCGTCTGTCTGTGTGTTTCTCTCTGTGTCCGCATGTACAGTCAGCTCCACCAGTATTTAGACGGTGACACATTTTTTTTGTTATTTTGGATCTGTACAACAAGTTTGAAGTGCCGACTTTCAGCTTCACTTTACAGCAACATTGGGTGTTGTAGACCCCACATTCCAAATGAACTGTTAATTGAAGTCATATTTAATCCATGGTAACAAGTCTTTTTGGCAGTTGGGTCATTGTCGTGCTGCAGTGTGAAGGCGTCTAGAGGCACTGAGTTTAACCTGAGCGAATAGGATTGCTCTGTACACCTCACAATTCCTTTTTTTCTGAGCATTAGATTTATTGATTGCTGTTGAGATGCAAAGATAATTTCAACCGATTTAATGAATTGTTTCTAAAACACATCACTGTTTGAAGCATTAGGCCGTTCTGGTAGGATTTATTTAACATCAGACTAACATTAAATGGGCATCATAGTCCCGTAACGAGGTCCATGTCTGAAATACGCTTTACTACTGGCTGCCTCTCTATTTTTCCCTCCTTTCCTCCTTCGTTTTCAGTCTCTCAGACCGAGCAGACACGAGCAGGAGTCACCACCCCCCTCTTCTTCAAGTCTTCAGATAAGAAATGACTGAGTTTGGGGGAGTTCAAATAGAAACCCTGCCTCTGGTCTTGTTCACCCCTCAGTGTGATAACAGTCTCTAGAAATCACAAAGGCCATGAGGATGGAGGAGAGATTTCAAGTGGCGCTTAGGGACTAATCTCCGCTCTGAGGGGGGGAGGAGCATGCAGATAAGGCCGGCTGGACTGGAGAAGATCAGTTAAGAAAAAAAACACTTTACAAAGGCCAGCCTTATTCTACTCGCACTGCTGCCTCATGCTGTTACTATTCGTGTCCAGAGGCAGAGTACACGGCCACTTTACTGTCAGAAAATTAAAAATGTTGCCAGTGTTTTTCTTCCTCTGCATTCTGGGCCACATACTGTCACGGGAAACAAAAAGTCCAGTCAGTTTAACTGCAGAGCAGTGTTTTGTAAAGCAAGACAGGGCAGAGCACTGCAGGAGTTAAATTAATTCAATGTTTTGGTTGTATGTACCAATTTTGTTCACCATTATGTTTCTCCAGTTCTGGATCTGCGGCTGTGGTTTGGGGCCATGGGAGTTACCCTTCCTATGAATATGAATGATAATAGGCAAGCCAAACAAATATTGAAATGGGGGTAAACCAGTATAATGGACATAACCAGTGTGTTGTACCAGTTTCTGTTTCACTAGGTTTCATGTAAATGTCACTGGGAAACTGAGATCTGGAGTAAACCGAAATAGCATATTTACTGTGATTTAAAAAAAAATAATCTCGGAAAAAACCTGATATTTGTGCTCTAATAGTTGAATTGTGAGCTGCTTTGGAAGAATAAAGTAGAATGTGTCCAGTGTGTGATCAAGGGCAATGGCAAAGTATTTTGCCTTTTCAGTCAATTCATTCATTTATTCCTAAAACTAAAGCAAAGCATACGGTTGGTCCAAAATGTAAAGACACTAATCTGAGACTGTGAGTCTGTCAGTGGCCCTTTGAGTGGACGCACAGTGACGGTGAGGAGTTGCCCTCAGCGCTTACATTACAGCACGTTTAGCAGCTGCCGGCTGCAGTATTCTCCCTAAATACTGGACCTATTCCAAAACGTGTTGTACACATTAGTCACTTAGACACAAAAACATGGTCCAGGTAAAAAAATACCAAAGTCACCCTTTATTAATGGTCATGCCACTAAAACAAATGTAAGATTAGCTGGGATGTACAGTATGTCTACACTCATCAGAGACTTCCACCCCACATTCTTCTTCTACATCAATAGACACATAAGCATGTGACCCTCAATTGTCCTCTTTTTGGAGAGAGAAACATGCTGTACCCGACGTCTGCCGGCTCAAGCATTTGCATTATTCAAAATACATTATGCAAGACATTCAGCAGGTGGGAAGCCACCTTCACCCAGAGGAATTCCTGAGTAGACAAGCATCTTAGGATTTCGGTGTGTGTGAGTGTGTGTGTGTGATGGGAATATCCATGGGTGGAATGTAAAAGGGCACTCCAGGGCACTTTGGGGCACTCTGTACCCATTAGTCAGGGCAGGCAGACAGGGACATGGCAGCAGCGGAGCACAAGAAGAAGTGGACGACGGATGGGGGAGCAGACAGACAGGAAGACAGATGGAGGGAGGCCAAAAATAGGCCCCCAGGTGTTAAGGCGGCGATGAAATATTTGGGGATTTTTAAAGGGTAACGAAGAGCATACGAACAAGGATGGAAAAAGCTGAAGTGGACAAACATGGCTGGGTGGTTTGTTTTTTGGTTCCATACAGAATGCGTCTGGGTGCACACACTTGACCTACGTCCCTCAGTGCAACAGAAACGTTGTATTTGCAGTATGAAATATTGCGTACTACGCTGCAGACAAGCAGTTCTCCGTATGGGCGTGCTGGAATTGTGATCTGGGCTGAAGGGGCTTTTTAGGGAATCCCCACCAGGTGGTTCAAGGTTTCCTGGAGGGGGTTTTCAGAGGTGCTTGACTGAAGTGGTCCTTCGGAGGTAGACCCAACAAAACGACAAAAAGTGTTATCAAATTGAATTCACTAGCAGTAAAAGCAGAGAAATCAGAAGAATGAGAATGATATTTCTATATTTCAAAACGAAATCAGCGGCAACAAACATGCTCAAAATGTAATCTAATGCCGCATTCTGCTGTATCATGCTGTATCATGCTGTATCATGCTGTATCATGCTGTATCATGCTGTATCATGCTGTATCATGCTGTATCATGCTGTATCATGCTGTGTGCTTGCTGAGTGGAGTTTGACATGAATATAAATGAAAATAAAAGGAGATGTGCTAGTGAGGTGCAGGGCTGTCAATAAAGCAACTACTTCCTGGTTCCTTCCAGTGGCAGAAGATAGAAGATAGTGGCAGAAAGTACTGCATAAACAATATGTGTGTAGCTGTTTCATTTTCTTTGTATCATTTTTCAGCAATCAGAAATCTGTCCATCTGAATCACTTTAAATCATCCACAATCACATTGTTCCCAACCCTACACAGAGGGGCTTTAAACAAGTGAGCAAGTGCACAGATACTAGTGGTGATAGAAAACATATGAGTGCTTCTTATCTACTATTCAGAAGCCATTCTAGGGAACCATAGTGATGTGAGGTGAAATTGTTGGTCACTCTCTACGGCCCAGGGAGCTTCCCCAAAGGGATCCTGGAATAACCAAACAACAAGTACACTGCAGCAGCATATCAATCAGTTTTCATTCATTCATTCATTCACTGCCCTCTGTGGCCCAAATGCTCAGTGTAGTTAGAAAACCAATGCTCTGCAGCCAGACAAGCTCTCTTTCACATCAAGTGAATGTGTTGTTGTCCGGGTGGAAACAAACTTTTAGACACATAGGGCTCATACACACTGTGCAGCGCCAGACACAGGTTCTGATAACGATAAGGAAAGATCTGTTTTCATAAATCAGGGAAAATACCCGGGAGGAAACGGGGAGAGGACAATGAAAAACAGAAATCTCAATCAGTCCTGCCCTCATTGATCTGATCCTATGTTTCAACATAAACATATCACAAAACAAAGTCAATGCAGAGCGGTCCTCAGAGAAAGGTTTGCCTGTTTGTCGTCCTTGACTTTCGTGGCTTCTGTTCTTTCATTTCCCGTCTTCCTCCCTTCACTCTCCAACCTTTCTCTGGTGTGTGTAATAAAACACTGTGTGTGTGACAGGCTGGCTTTGGGGAGCGGACTAGGGAATGGCATGGAGATTAAATAGGCATCTCACTCCCCCTTTATTACAGGAAACTATAGGGCCATTCTGGAGGAATTGAGCAATGGGAAGATGAAGGGGTGAAGTGTGAGTGTGTGTGTGTGTGTGTGTGTGTGTGTGTGTGTGTGTGTGTGTGTGTGTGTGTGTGTGTGAGGGTGTATGGTGGGGAAGGGGAGTGCGGGGGGTTGCAGGACTTTGGGAAATTGTATTTTTATTTACTGTGCCAGGTACCTGCCATCTCTTCTGTGATGCAGTAAGAGACCTTTTGCACTATGTGTGTGTGTGTGTGTGTGTGTGTGTGTGTCCCTCTAAGTGTTTTCCTGTGTGCTGTGTGTGCTATTTCCTTTTATTGCATATGCTTTCTTTGCAACATATGTGCTCGTCTCAACAGAACATGCACCTACAAGCCATTCATTTACGATTCATCAACATCAAATTTAGCGTGTTACAGTAATTCAGTAGTTATTACTTTCATTTGCAGTCCGTATTGAGTGGAACTCACCCACAACAAAAGTGCATATGTAGGAGTCCTCCTGCTGTTGCCTTTAAGCAAAGCTGCCTCATCGTTGGAGGCCCAGGTGCTGCACGGTGTCTGCCTGCTGCTCCTGAACAGGAGGAGAGTTCTCCTGAAGGGCATCCATAGTAAAGCTTAACTTAATGTAAAGGGAACTTTGCTGTGCACAATGCATGTCCGTCACTTCAGGAAGCACTGTGCCCTATTTCTATAGTGAAGCAGAAAGTAAGTTGGTCAGATTGTTGCTTTGTTTGCTGTTACCACAATCTTTATATAATTGTATTTTTAGCATAGTTGCTTTGTGCACATTTTGTAGAAAGAAAGGGTAACACTTTATAATAACTATATGCATGCTTAACTAATGCATGAAGCATTAGTTAAGCATGCGTAAACACTTAATTCATCATTTATAAAGCATTATTCCTACATTAACACTCAGTATGTAATTCCTAACAACAGTTATAAATGTTTTATTCTTGATTAATAAGCTCGTCTATTATGTGTTTCATGATTGTGTTTTCATACTTTATGAATGATGGATTCCCCATTTGTAAATTAAGCATTATATATATTACAAATCAATTATTAAGGAGTTGTAGATGATTAATAACATCATTTATAAAGAGTAAGTAAATAATTAAGAAGTTATTTAGATGCACACTTTTGTGAAGCACACATAAACTATAAAGGAACAAAACATGAATTGCTCTCCAGGACAGAAACAACGAGGAAACCAGTGAGACGTGTGTTGACCATTTATGGACCTTAAGCTAGTAAACTTTGATTTGTAAGTGTTCATTTTAAATTTGATGTGTGTGTGTGTGTGTGTGTGAGAGAGAGAGAGAGAGATAGAGCAAGACCTGCAGCATTATAACTATTTTTGAAAAATAAAACTTGTTTTTTGACAGAAATGTGTCTGTTTGAGTTTATAGAGAAAGATTTGATTTAGTATCAAGCTCTAGCTTTCATAATTAAAGACTACGATAATACTCTGTCGTATTTCTCTGTAACTAAGAAACCAATCTACTTCTTGTTTACACCGTCACCCACCCGCATGCCCGGTGTACGTGAATAGTCACGTGATATCCGTCTTCAGACGATAGTATGGACGGAAATCATTTTCGCAAATAATGCTGAAAGGCCATGTGGGCGGAGATGGTTTATGTTTGGTGCAGGTATGATTTCCTATATACTCTCTTATGCTTGCTCTCAACTAAAATCAATATAACCCAACCCAGCCCAGCCCAATCATCATGGCCTTCAGTAAAGAACCAAACAAAATGTGGCCATTGATAAATTGATCAGGTCTCAGGTTCCCATGTGGCAGTTTGACTTGGATTCCCTCATTTGCATGCCTATCCCCTCTCTCTTTGCGCCAAGATTGTTAATTGATTAGCATATCCAGCAGCACCCAGCGGGGCAGGCCCATTGATCAAGCACATGGATTGGTGGGAACCACAGGGTGGAACACAGATGCGGGCCAGTACATCCAATTATAGAAGTCTCATCAGGGAGCGAGGGCATCCTTTTCCTCTGCTCTATTCAGCTGCAAAGGGCCTAGCCTCTTGTTAGCTGCCAAGCTATCATTTTGATCTTGTCGTTGTCAGATCACTGAGCTGGTAATGGCTATTTAGATATTGACTCAGTGTGGTTATTGAAATCCCATTGTCATCAAATCATTCTGATTGTAGTGGTAGAGAGGTTTTTTTAGATTTTATAGATTTACACTGTTGGACGTCATTTGTGATTGTCAAAACATTAGCTGAACTCATTTTCTTACCTCAGCTACAAAGCCCATACACACCCATGGGGTTATTCATGCACATGTGTTTTTTTATTAGGCCTCTTCTCAGGACACTGGGGTCAGGTACACACTGATCTGGACTAACATCTCTAACACAAACATTTGATGATAAGATAAAGCAGAATGTTAGTGGAACAAAGCTCTGTCAGGTGAATGCAGTACAGTCACTCACAAGTCCTTCAGTTACTCCTTGATACATATTGGGGTGACAGCATGTGAATTAGAAGTTTACCTTTTTCCATATTTACTAACCAAATGATAGAACAGTCCTCCAGAACAGACCCAGGTGCTTTGGTCTTCTGTGCACTTGTTGCAAGAAAACGTCTCTCTGTTTGTAGGTGCTTCAGGAGTTTAGTTTGGGTCTGTGATATTGATGTGTTTTGATTCCTGCATCGATTGTTCATTTGTAAGTCGAAGTGGAATGCTGTCCCTGTCAGTCTCCCTGCCCCCCCAAGCTCTTTGTCTCTCTCTGTGTGTCCCCAGTCTCTCCCACTCTCCATCAGTCTCTCTCCATCCTGTCTCTCCGTCCTGTCTCTTCCTCTGTCTCACAGACTCTCTCTGCCTCAGACAGAAAGCGTGCAGTGATAGAGGGTCCGTATGAATAATGTAGTGTTGTTATCACTCTGCTCCGGTTCCTTTTACAATGAAACAGTCTTAAATCATCAAACATTTAGCAGGGCTTCTCTCTCCATTAAAGGAAAGGACTACTAAAGAGGTCTATAGGCCAGCTTCAACCTCAAATCCTCTTGGACTAGAAGCACACAGTGTGACAAAATAACTTTTTCATTTCGCTAATACCCCTGGAGAGAACGAATTTATAGAATTTAGAATTTCCAGAACTTATTTATATAGTTTTATCTATCATTCCCAATAATAATAATAAGGTCCGTGCCAAGGCCCAGGCAGATCCTTGGCTGATCTCCACTGGGTGCTTGTCTAGAATTAAATGAATTAAACGATGATGTCGTGGCCTCGTAATGCCCCTCAACACCATACGTGTAAACTAGTGGTTAGATGCTTCATCTGACCACCAGGGGGAGCAGTGATTATGGTAGCTGAGGTGCTTTTAATTCTGCACATGTTCAGTTCCCCAGTGAGCCTGGAATCAGCTGTTGTGATCGTATACGATTTGTTTGAGGAAATGTGCTTCGAACACAGAGAAAAAGCGCTTGCTATTAATATAAGATCATGAAAATATTACACTGATGTTTTATGCATTAGCTGACGTAAAGTATAGGTTATAGTCCAAATCTATACAGGTGGGAAATGAATGATATATAAGAAATAAATGCGAGTGTGTGAACCGCAACACAAATGTGTTTTTACACAAACACAAAAAAACTACACTGCCTTTCACAAATTGTATATGATTTTGTTTAAAGGGAGACTCTCCCTGAGCACCACAGCCCGGCGGGGGAAATGTTCCCAGCTGGTTGTCAGCCAAAGGGCCTCCGGCTGGGAGCAGCAATTTCATAAGGCTCCCACTTTATGGGAACAGGCGACTAAATCACAAACACGAAAAGCCTGACAGTTCAAGAAACACGATCAGTCAAACAATCACGGTTAGAAACGCACTTAGCGCCAAAATATCATTTTCATTTACGGGAACGTCGTTACTGTCTTTGTGAGAGATCCCAGCGGCACAGCTTCTCTCACTCATTCTTTCCAAATGAAAACACAGATTAGCTACTCCTTGTCCTTATCCACCTTCGATTGAACGTTTGCAATTCAGAGGGCTCGATTTCTCCCCTTGCTCTCTTATTCAACTGTATCAGCATTGCCTCCATTGTTCCCTATCGATACAGCCCCCTGTCCAAGGCCCTCTCATTTGAGCCGGACACAGCCTATCTCCACAGCCAGGTTGGAGTCATTTAGCCTAATGGTTTTCAGTGGCCATGGCTGATAGTCAATACAGTATGTATGCACGTGTGTGGCAGCTCAGCTGATGCTATCCTGTGGTCTGATACCCCTGAGGCTTCTTCACTTATTAAAACACAGACAGAGAAAAAAAGGGAATCCAAATGCAAACAAATAACAGTAGCATTTCAATTTACCTGAGCACACGCACACAGATCCACACAGAATGAGGCCAGTCATTACGGAGATGAGAGCGGTGGCTCATGAGGGCTGATGATATCTGGTTGAGTCCCGAAGGGAAGCTGTAGATTGCTAACAGTTATCCAGCTGCCGTTATCTCTGATCATGATACACTTAGGGCCCTGCTGATTCCCACCGCCTCCTCATAATGAGATCAGAGACATACAGTGTGAGTGTGTGTGTGTGAAAGCTATTGTAACAAGTTGTTTATCTGCTATATCATTGAGTCCTTTTTCTTCGACATGGGCGTAACATCACATAAGTGATGACTGCATATTGTTCTTCATGTCTGCTGGGCCTTCCTGAGGCCTTCTGGGTAAATATTCAACGATGATGCTGAAAGTATTTACAAATGTGAGAGAAAAAACTGTTTTGGGCTTTACAGCTAAGATCCGGGGCTCTCACCCGTTTCAATGAGCTGAAGGCTGAAAGTTAAGCATAATTAAGGGCGTGGCAGTCTTGAGTGACAGGTGGGTGCTGTCTAATGTCGCCCATCTTTGGATTCATGGGAGGCAGACCGGCACTGCCAAGACGGCAACGGCCGGAGCCGCGTTGAGCTTCACAACGGCTCTTGAGAAACCTGTGGTTGACGTCACGGATACTACGTCTATATTTCATACAATCTGTGGCTAAAACATGCAGGATCACTAAGTTGTACAATATTTTCATATTAAAGGCTCCTTCTCTCCCAGCTGTTCATTTACTGGCACTAGCATCTGCCTATGCTAGCAGCCTGCTGTGCAATATGTGCTCATAAGAATGATCCAAAGAAATCTTACTTTGATTCCTTTACACCAATAGTTTCTGTCGGGGGAAAAATGTACAAAGCAAATGGCTTTAGAAAATGAGCCTTTCATCCTGGATGTTTTTAAAATGACTTGCGAAAATAGGAATCAGGAAGAAATGACACTAACTGCACATCATATTACTTGATTTTTCAAATACTTAAAAAAATATTGTAAGACGTTTATAGAGAGTGGGCCTGAATATAGTCACACACACACACACACACACACACACACACACACACTCACACTCACACTCACACTCACACTCAAGCACTACCCCTTCATTTTTACGAGTCTGAACGTGTCTTCTTCCGTCGGGTGTGCCGCCGGTGTTGGTGGCTTTGTGCCGGGGTCTGATTGAATCGGGGACACAGGCCGATTTACATATGTTTGCCATTGTTACGGGGGTTAGTGAATATCATGTAGCAGGCCTGGAGGGAGCTGGCAGCCAGCGGACCTGCGACACACTCTGAATTCTAAGCAGTCCCTGCTCTCCACCAGCCTCCATGCTCTACTCCTCCATGAACATGATTTCTCTCTCTCACTCGCTCCCTCTTTCTCATTCCCTCACTTGCTGGCTTTCTTGTTCTACAGCTATCCTCGCACACACACACACACACACACACACACAGAGAACAGAGGAGTTGGGTCGTGGAGTGTCCCTGCTTGGCCGGTGAGGGACTGGGAGTGTCGGCCAATCTCTGCTCAGCCGAGTGTTAAATTAGATTCCGTTGCCTCTCTGTCAGTGTTGTGTGTGTGTGTGTGTGTGTGTGTGTGTGTGTGTGTGTGTGTGTGTGTGTGAGCGCGTCTCACACTCATGCATAACTCACTCACAGGGACTGGGTCACTGTCACACACACTGGCATTCATAGTAGGAAAGTACTCTCGGGGTGAAGCCAGCGGGTTGGCTGAGCCGTGTCCGCTCTCATGTTGATGATGATGATCATGATGATGATGCAGAGTTAAAGCGGTGCGTGTGTGTTGGCTAATATTTAGTTAGTCACACTGGAATAATACATATTGTGTTTGTTTCCTCCTTAGCGACCTGTGCTGCTCCGTTTTCATCTGTCTTCCCTGTTTCTTCTCTGCTCTGCGTAGGCAGCTTGCACATTCCCCCGTAATTAAAGCAAATAGAGAATTAGCGTATATTTAGCAGGGGAGGGTTTAACTTCATGACTGTATTATGCTGCGAACAGATGGAGGCTATTCCACGCTGCACAATATATTATGACAGTATATTTTCAATGTAATGTTATCTAATGATTATATGACCAGTGAGGCGTGCTTAGCTTGGTAATAGATGAGTGGTGTGTGTGTGTGTGTGTGTGTGTGTGTGCGCGCACAGGTAACTAGAACTTTTCCTCCGGCTGCTGTTTGGAGGCCGATTTATTGTGTCCGTCAGACTTATAGATGGCGGTGTTGTTGCAACGGTCCTCTCTGTGGAAGGACCCAGTCTTGTGAAAACTGGGTCTAACGGTACCCGAATGAAATAACAGTCAGGCTGATGGGAGAACAGACTGCACTACTTAATACACATTATTAAAAGGCCATTGTCAAGGCAAGACAATAAATGAGACAAAGCAGAAAAGAAAGTGAAGGGGAGCTGAAAACTGAGTTTCACCTGTATCGTTTTTATTTTTTTCTATTGGTGGTCTTGTTAAGTTTGAGCATTTTTCTCCAGAACTTCATAAAGATTGAATATGGTTCAAGCATTTAGATCACCAGGCCCCTGAAGTCCAGTCCCCACTAGGGTTGGGTACCGAAAACCGGTGCCAATATGGCACAGATCGGGAGCGAGCGAAGGACTTTGAAAGTTAGCGGAAAGATTAACTTGAGACAGCATCCGGTTTCTTCAGACGAACATCCGGTTTTCAGAATAAGATGCCAACAAAGTATGAATTATATTCACATTAAGTATAAAACATGCTACCTGCATCTCGTGAGTTAAAGGGAAAATACACCTACATTGTTCGTAAGTGTGTCTTTATTCTTTGATCGCTGGGTAACCATCATCACCTCTGAGTTACAGCATTATATTGATGAACAGTAGAGCTGCATTCACATGCTCTGACTGTCATGAAAACACAAGACACATTTAGATGAAACGTGCTGAAACATGTTATTCATGTTGCACAGCAGTGGAACGTTTCACATGACGTCACACACTGAGCACAGATAGTGAAGAGATATAACTGCTACTGTGTAAAGGGAATACTGCTGTTAAAAAGAACCTTATTTGTTTTAAGTGTTTGCAAACCAAATGTTATTGCCCTTTTGTTCATATAGCAGTACTTTTAAAATAAAAGTGCACAATACACTACCTTTGAATTAATTATTGAACTTTGCCATAACAATGAGATTAATCGCAATTAAAAATAGTAATCGTTACCCAGCACTAATATTTATAGTATACTTTAAACAGTTAAATATATTGTTCAATTTGAAGAAAAGAATTTGCCTTGGCAATAAAAAAAGCCTTTCTTTAATGTCGTCAATCGTCGTTTTGTCCTTTTTTTTCAGGCACCGTTTAGGCACCGGTATCGTTTTAAAAGTATCGTTTTTAGCACCGGTATCGGAAAAAAGCCAAACGATACCCATCCCTAGTTCTCACTGGCACTGTTTTACAAATTGTTATTCAGCATTTTCAGTAATTCTTTTCTGCTGGAACACGTGTTCCTATTGCTACATATGTTTCAGTCCACACACTAAGTCTATGTCTTTGGCTAACTGGAGCATATATCTTGTAGAAGGCAAATCAAAATCACACTAATCTCCTGCTTTCTGCACTTTGTGATGCTCAAGGACACGCTTGACTGTGAGCAGATGAAGCTTCAGCAGCAGTGAGAAATAGGACAATGGAAAGCCCTGATACCTCTGAGGTGAAGCTGTTTGACATACTAGTACTTTCAGACTTCTGCAGCCTCCTCTGTGTCCAATGTAGACACAAGAAGACAAGAAGAGAGAGGGAGGCTGCAGCTCTGGTGAACTTAATGGCTGCTGCCGTCTGAGCAAATGAGGGTTGAAAGTTGTTGTATGCGACTGGGCCAATAAACAATTTCTACGGTTGGACAAAAAACATCAGTTTTTTTCACAACTTTGTATCACATCTCATTGTGTTCATCAGCAGTTGCAGTATGAAACTAACTGCGGTCACATTATAACTCTGTACAATACCACATATGACCACCTGTTCATACTTCTACTATAGGTCACATGATGATAAATGAGCACATTTAGTTTGATGATGATGTCACAGAGGGATTTGGATGAATGCTAAAAATAAGTCAGTGAGATGATCTTGAATCAAGATTTCAAAAGCAAAAGAGGGAGAGCCACACATTCCATGTTTAGGAATCACTCATCCACAGCCTTCGGGAGCAATTTGGGGTCCAGTATCTTGCCCAAGGACACTTGGACATGGAGTCGGACATTAATACTGATCTTCTGATTAGAGGACTACCCGCTCCACCTCTGAGCTACGGCCGCCTGCAAAGCAGTAGAATAAAAAACCCAGTCACAAGGAAAAGATGTTGGCACTGTACTCGTCTGAAATGGCATCCCATTCTTCAAAATGCATTTGTCGCAAGTCAGCCAACGTGGTTGTGTTGGTCACTCTGGCACGAACAGCTGATCCCACAAGTGTTCAATGGGGTTGAGGTCAGGCCTGCTGCAGGCCATTCCATCCCCTGGATCGTCAACAGATCAAGACAGTGACAGAATCCATGGATGAAGGCTTATTACAGTTCTTGAAAAGAAGGGGGGCTATATTGGTCACAGATTTTATTTTGAAATATCAGAAATGTTTATTTGTAAATTTGTAGTTGTTTGTTTATTATTCCCACTTTAAAAGATGAAAATAAACAAGTGAGATGGGAACATTTTCGTTTTTCATTTAGTAATAATAATTGTGCACACATAGATACTCTCTTTAGAAAGCCAAAACCTTTAAATATTCAGGTTTGAGGTTTATTAACATGTTGGATTGACTCAGAGCACTGTAGTTGTTCAATAATAAAATGAATCCTCCATCCTCAAAAATACAACTTGCCTAATAATTGTGCACACACTGTATATGAAACCAAATTATGATCTTTTTTCTGACCATATCCAAGTAGTTTTGTTGCCTAAACCTCACGAGTTGTTTCACGTTATCCACCAAAAAGTGTGCGTTTAAGCTTCATAGAAGGCTGATATGAAACTGTTGTATCTAGTGGGACCTGGGTGTCCAACTCACACTGCACTGAACTGCGTCCCACTTGGTGCAGCTACACTGACATGGAGTGTCGTCGTCGATAGGGATATTTTTATACTAAAGTTGCTGAGTTTCTATATTATTTTGTTTCCCAACGAATATATTCTTGTCAATGTGAAAAACTTGGGGAACAGCATTTGGACAGTTATGTGATGCTTTGTCTTTTTCTTGTTAAAAACTGTACAGAAGTCATTTATACCTGGCTGAGATCAGTGAGGTGAGGTGACCACAGATGTGATGCTAGTCCCATCACATTCTGACAGCAATGAGTTGCATTAACCTGTCTTTTCCTAAACATATGATAGAAAATCAATCAAACTCCATCATATCCATTATGTCAGAGGTGGACCACACTGACTGAACCACATGGAGTGATGTACGGATTAACAAGAGTTGTTGGACTTAAATTAGAGACTCTATAAAAAACATGGCTCATGCTAAAGGAAAGAAGGCTCATTTGTCTTCAACAAACATGTTAAACCTAATGAAAGTGAAATCCAGCTCAGCCAACGATGTTACTTTTTGTTTACTGACAACATCTCTGCAGTATTCTGGGAGAGTGCTGCCTCTCCTTTCCTCCCATCTTTCTTTCTCTCCCTCCATCTACTTCTTTCCCTCTGTCTTCTTTCTTGTCTGATGTCTGCAGTGCACATCAATATTAATCGCCCCCTAAAGCAGCAAGTTTCTGGCATGTTTACACAGTCTGGCCAAAAAAGCTGCATAAGCCAAAAGACTGCAGTCTGCCTGAGAATGTATGTGCTTTCTTATACATTCAACAAAAGAGACCCGGACCCTTTGAAGCTGAGGGTTTGGAGGTGGACGTTGTGTCTTTTGAAGTGTACATTTAATTTCTTTTCTGTCTATGTATGAGGTTGTATGACAAGACGTTCTTTTTGGTAGTGATATGGCTTAAAATGTGTGTGTGTGTGGGTGTGTGTGTGTGTGTGTGTGTGTGTGTGTGTGTGTGTGTGTGTGTGTGTGTGTGTGTGCGTGCGTGCGTGCGTGTGTGTATGCGTGTGTGCGCGTGTGTGGGTGCGTGCGCGCGCGTGTGTGTGTGTGTGTGTGTGTGTGGGTGCGTGTGTGGGTGGGTGCGTGTGTGTGTGTGTCTGTGTGTGTGTGTGTGGGTGCGTGTGTAGGTGGGTGCGTGTGTGTGGGTGCGTGTGTGGGTGGGTGCGTGTGTGCGGGTGCGTGTGTGTGTGTGTGTGTGTGTGGGTGTGTGTGTGTGTTTGAATGTCGCTGGCTGATTGGCCTCAGTGGCTCTCGGCCCCAATCTTCATTAGTTGTCTCTGTCAACCTGGAACAATAAAGCTGTGGTGATGGGAGTGTAAAGGACCCAGCCAGTGTCACACCGGCTGTATCACACACACACACACACACACACTCACACACCCACACACACACAAATGCAGAATAGTCTGTATTATTTGTGATAGTAACGGTGTGTGTCTTCAACTTAAGTGAGTTCTCAGCTTCATTTTGACTCCAGTGCATTCTGTATCACATCTCTCCCAACTCCACCTCTTACTCTAAGATCATCACAATGTATCACACCCTGCACACATACACAGATACACACAGGGCGGTGTAGCTCCAGGGGTGTAGGCGGAGGGGGTTCTGAAGCACGTCTGCCCAGCAGAAAGCTTGGGTAATGGTTAGTAGGGGTGGAGAGAAGCCCCAGGCTACTTTGGAAAATAGTTGAAGAGAAGGGAATCAATATTAGACACACTCCTGCTGTGCAAGCATATGTGTGTGTGTGAGAGAGAGAGAGAGAGAACTTTTTAATTACCCTGCAATGAATGAACCTGTTATTTTTCTCTGTAATGCTCTCTCACATTGACTCACATTTACGTCCTGCTGTAAATTAGCCTTTTGTTCCCCACAACATGTTGGCTTCTTCTGCCCTGTTTAAGGTCTCACGGGTCGTACCATCCAAAACGTCTTTCCTTCTATCTGAGTCATGTATTAGATACTGCATATGGACACACACTAACACTTCTTACATGCTGGGATTCATTTATTCTGCCGTTAAAAGTGCCTGATGGAGCATTTAGTAAAATTAATCTATGTTACTGCAGTTTGGAGGTTTCTGTCTCGCACCATTGGCGTACACCGTGTTTTTAATTGTATTCATTAAGACCGCTTTTCCCATAAAATTCCCTGCCTCCTGCCTTTTATCATACTACACTGAATGATCTTGTTGGAGGTGTTCTGCCTTTGTCATCTCTTTCAACTGCAAGAACCCCTTCCTCATGTTTGGTGCAGTAAAGCAAACCATGCAGATGCACCTTCAACAAGATGCAACTCAAGTCATTCCATGATTGGGGTAAAAATTGCAACAGTCAGAGCTGTGTAGGCTGATAAAGAATAGAGAGAGAGAGAGAGAGAGAGAGAGAGAGAATTCATTCATTTGTTTGATGCTTTGGCAATACTGTTTCTAAACTTTCATGCCAATAAAGCAAAATTGAAATGAAGAGAGAGAGAGAGAGAGAGAGAGAGAGAGAGAGCATCATACATGTACCTAATGTACATATAGAGTTGGAGTCCATCAGACATCAAGCATTGCGCTCCACTGAGCCAAAGGGAAATAAACTCAATGAGGAAAAGACGGAGGATTGAGAGAGAGAGAGAGAGAGAGAGAGAGAGAGAGAGAGAGAGAGGCGGGTGGATGATGCAGAGAGATAGATGGAAGGATGGAGGGAGAGAGGGATGGATAGTATGATTTAGCTGATAGGAGAAATCATTTACCAGTGCAATTTGTCGACAAGGATCTGGGGATGTCTCAGTGTGTCAGCGCTTCAGTCACTTTGATGGATGATGGAAGTTCACTGACTTTAACACTCTCTCTCTCTCTCACTCTGCCTCTGGCTCTCTCTAACTCTCTTTTTCCCTCAGCCTCTATTCCTCCTCACTCTTTTCTGCCTTAAACCCCAGCAGGGCAAAGCCGTCTCCAGCTTAGCGTGTGAGCATGGCTGTGTGTGTGTGTGTGTGTGTGTGTGTGTGTGTGTGTGTGTGTGTGTGTGTGTGTGCGTGTGTGTGCGTGCTTACATACAGGGAGATGTATCACACATCAGCTCATGATTTAGGCATATTAAAACAAAAGCTCCAGGTAAAGCACTTTCCCTGCAGCTCCCACTCCTCACACCCAGCTGCCATTATTTAACTTGACTGTCTTTGTTCATGGCTTGCTGGTGGTAGGTGTGTGTTAGTGTGTGTGCTTGTCTCCAGTTTGTGTATTGACCAGGTGGGGCCATCTATCAACTCAGGTCTTTATCGATGCTGCAAGGCAGGGAGGCCTATCGATGAGGCTCCTTGTTTTAGTGAACCAAGACTCGCCCCGGGCCACAGCGCCACCCTGCATGGACTCTGAGATTAACAATATGAGAAATCAGGGCTAGACCAGTAAAATAGAGAGCCGCTGTAAACACGGACCTTCTGAGTTCTGTTCCAAATGTCAGAAAACCTCTACAACATACCAGCATGAAATGTGGTTCGCTCCATTTGTCGAGATAAGGATGGCATAAAAACAATATCATTGTTTACTTAGTATTTCTGCTGTTAGCTGGCTTTACCAAACGCCATGAGATGGGACACAACAGGCTGAACAATGGAGACATTTTTCAGACAGCAGCGATTAAAGCACAGAGCTGGAAAGATAGAAGAGAGCTTGTGTGGATGCCACGGATAAGAGAGATGGCGATGATGTATAATTCAAAAACTGCTGCACTGGAAAGAATTCATGGAAGCTGAGAAATAAAAACTACAACTGTATGTATAGTACCTGTTCTACCAAAAAGCACTATAGAAAATGTGTGTGAATAATACAATGTTCACAGAGCACCCACCCACCATCACATATTTTCCTTAATTGGTTCCAACATTTTGTTTAACTTAATGTTTGAAAGTGACGCATCTTAATCCTGAACCAAACTGAACATGACTAAACATGCATTTGTTGCTCTCTGACACTTATCCTGTAGACTTCATCAAACTTAGCTGCAATATTTCATTTTCCAACCATTTTTTTTTTCAGAAAAGCGCTTCCAGTCCTTTAAACCATTACTTAACAAGGCCACATCTGTTCGTTTGATTTGAAAAAGGAGACGAGGAAAGCAGTATATACTTGTTTTTAAACGCATTCCACCACAAACTGAAGAGCGCGAGCCATTCAAATATTATCAGAGGGAACAATATTAACCATATCATAAAAACAACACCATAGACAAATGAACACAGTAGTAATGCTACTGCAGATGTAAAAACACAAAAGCACTTCACTTAGCAAAGCTGCTGTTCACTTAAAGACAAAGTCCATCCTCCTTTCTTTGTTACAAAGAGTTCAATGACGCGGTTGTACAGAACATCGGTGTTGGGATCTGGAAATGTCCTTCTTGAGAAATCCGTTTCTCCTCCTTCAGCCGTTGAGTGTTATAAGAAACACAGCTAGATAAAAAAAATAGAATCTACACCAAGCAAAACGCTAAAAATGTCATGTCAATGTCATAACGTCTTACATATCTTTCAACTTGAACTCTTACTACTAACTTCTGCTAGCTGCTTCAGCGTCACAACAGTCACGCTAGCCCACTGACCGATCACACCGCATGTTAATGCTGAGCCACCTGCACGTTAACGCTGACGTACTTGTAGACTACCTCGGTATCTCTGACACGTCAAAGAATACGCCCAACATGTCAAACTAAAGATCTGATTGGTTGAACACTATGACAATCAACAATATCGTCTCCATTCACTTAAACTGCACATGGATTCACTTGTGAGTCTGCAGGCCTCTCTTCTTACCTAGAGACACAGAGGTGAAATCTGATTGGATAAAAGCTCTACTTAAAATAAGCTGCACTGGAAGCAGAGCAACTGAGGAGCACAGTAGCTGTGCAATGAGAAAATAAGATAATGGGAAAAATAATTGTAACACATGTAGTGTATTTGTGAACAATTATTAAATTATAAAATAGCTATAACTTAGTGATTCTGTTTAGGCCCTGACGGCCCACCACTGTGATCACAGATCTCAACGATGAAATGAATTTGGTGAAATTAGTGTTATCAGATATAAATGAAACTGTGAAAACAAGACCAAGGGGATATGAAGTAGAAGACTGGAGAAGGGTAGAGTGAAACTTGAAGATAAACCTTCAAATATTGCCACCTGAAAAGCAAGTGGTTTGTAAGAAGTGATTTAAAAGATCATACCAGTTTGCACAACCTGAGCTGAGATGAAGGGCATTTAATACAAAATAAAAGGCTGAAATTGCCACTAATGCTTGAAAGGAGCTGTCATGTGTAAATATGTGTGTATTTGTACTGGGTAAGTAGAGTGTTCATTTCAGCAGTTAGGACATCACAAAGTGTTTAAAAAAGCATTACTCGCATCCAGATCTAACAAGCACAACAAAGTCCTGTTTCATTATTGATGACTTGACTTGTTTGCTGCTGTAGATTTATATTTTTCTTCATTTGTATGTGAAGTGAGCCTAAGTAAACCCTAAATTGAGCATAACGCTTGTCTGCCTGGGGAGTCGACGATGACTCTCTGCCAGCAACGACGTAGCTACAGTCGCTGAGGCATCGGCAAACTGCTTTATTATGCTCACCACCATCAATCTCCATGCATAAGGATAGCCAACTTCAATACCGCTATTGGAAACAGCTAAGGTCAAACTCTCTCTGCCCACTTCAAAAAGTTGCTGTGATTGATTTTTTTTAAATTTTAAGCCACTTTCCAAAAAGATGTTGAGCAGTGCGGAAGAAAAGCAGGGTGCTAATATGTCAGATGAATTCATCATCAAAATGATTATCTGACAGGCATGTAAATTAGAAGAGCCTGGACCGCGGTGAAAGAACACCATACTCACCTTAACGGGGAAGAGAGGAGGAATCATTGCATTTTAAGCAAGTGAGGACTAAATGTAGAAAAAGCAGAGATGAGAGGGAGAATGTCAACTTCTATTAAAAACATGGATTTCAATCAGTTAATTGATCTTTCTCATCTCTGTAAGGGATGTATTGCTTTCCTTTGGTCTGTGTGTTTGTCCCTGTGCAGTTAGAGTGTTTGTGTGGACATCTTTCCACAGAGAAGTTTCCATGTGGGTGAGGTGCTTTATGTTGTGATCAAACAGACTTCTGTTCTTCAAATGAAGCCAACATTCTTCTCATGTCCCGTAAAAGGATACACTCTCACTCTCTCTCAGGCACTCACAATACCACATGTTGTATTCTCAGTTGATCTGATTATTTCTTTTGGTGTTTATTGACAGACAGACAGGCAGTTTGATGGTGTTATCTCCCATTCTCGTCACTGTCAGGATTTTGTGACCATACCACGGCTGTTATTCTAACTCAAGGAGATACAAGGATTAACTGAGCCCCCTTACTCCTGTCCTGTCACAGCTTCACATTTAGGGCAAAGATCCTGCCATCATAGAGAGGGGCTTGATGCAATAATTGAGATAACGGTAAACACTGTCAGACCGTCTCGTGGTGTTCCACTGAGTTGTGGGAAAATAATGGTTCAAGATATTTTGAGAATATTTGAAAGAAAGAAAGGAGAAAACGTGTCTCACTTCATGCATCACCTGTCACAGCTCTGCCCCTTCTCTCCTGTGACTCCATCTCTCACTCACCTCATCAGCTCATTCAGTGCACCTGTTACTCACACTCACCTCATCAGCTCATCACTCTCACCTGCTCACTCTGCTGCACCTACTATTTAGACCCCAGTCTCACACACACTCACTGCCAGATCGTTCTCCGCATTATGCCAGACCTTCCAGCGTTTACCCTCTGACTGGTTTCCCGTTACCGACTCTGCCTGTTTGGACTTCTCCGCCTTGCCTCTGCCCCGGTGAACCACTCAGCCTTCTGTCCTCGACCACGAGATTCTGCCTCTGCTTCCTCTGGGTTCTGTCTGCCTTCTCCCCTGACGGCTTGGCGTTCCACCGAGTGGATTTCTACATGTGTGCAGATCCAGGACTGTTTACCTGTTGTGTGTTCTTCCTGGAATAAAGTTCCATTCCAACTATTCCGTGTGTCCGTGGTACTGCTTCTGGGTCCTTACCACACCTGTTACATCACTTCACTAAATAAAATCACAAAAAAGGAGAAGATCGTTCAAAACTGATTGTTTTTCCCACATTCTCAGGCAGGTGGGAGGGATTGTCAAATTGTTCCAGAAAATTACAAAAATTGTCTGACACAGTCCTCTGGTGTGTCAGACACTTCCAGATGATCCCACAAGCATTAAGTTAAAGGGGATACTGAGGCCCTAACTCCAACCACAGCCTAAGAGGCTTAATTATTGGCAATAATATGGGGCCTCAGAAAAAAGCCTGCGGTAAACCTGCCATTATTTAAATGAAAATGTGGAGATTTAACACAAAAATAGATTTAATGTATAACAAAATGTATAATGTTTGAAAGTTCAGCTTTTTGTCTCATGATGGTTAAAGGCTGTTTGAGACTGAGATCAAATTGAGAGAAACATTAGCCTCACTGTCTGCCTATCAAAACCAGCATACAGAAATCCACATTCTGCAATGGTCAGTCTACATTCTATATTTACACAATAGATATATTTGACAAGCTACACCACGACTCAGACAACTAAACCAGTCAAACCTTATTAACCAGTTGGTTTGCTGTGTTCCATCTATCTCTATCCATGCAGGGTAACCAAGAGGCCCCAGCTCCCCCTGAAGCCATGGCCCAACCCTTCCCACCGGCCCAGTACCCTCCTCCACCACAGAATGGCATCCCAGCTGAGTACACCACGTCCCACGCCCACCCGCCTGCAGATTACACAGGACCAAGCACGGTGGCCGAGCACGCTCTGACATTGTACACGGCGACACACACGCAGAGCGAACAGCCGGGAAACGACAGCAACACCCCCGCCCTCACAGCCAACACAGTAACGGTGAGTTCAACCTGTGTTCAGAAACTGCGGCAGGAGGAGGAGAGCTCAGCGCTCATCAGCAGCGTCTCCTCACTGCTCCATTGTTCACAGCTGGGAGGCAACACCGACACCATGCTGCTAGAGACCCAAGCCATAATGCTGGGTCCACTGGAGGGAGGGCATGAAGAACAAGGACTGCACATATAGACTGTCAGACGCCTGCTGCATTAAAATGAGAGGTTTTCACAGCAGGACACACTACAGCTTTCGTCCAGAGGGACAGCCAAAATTAACACAAAATGAAAGTTCATTGTAGTAACTTTAAGTAATGCCACTTCTGTAGTTATTTCATCCCAAACCACAATCTTTTCCTAAATCTAACCAAGTAGTTTTGTTGCCTAAACCTCCACTTGTTGTTTCCTGTGAAGATGGAGGTTTATTTTGAAAAGACTGTATTTTTATAAGATAGCAGTGTTGTTTTGCAGCAGCAAGTTCATCAGTTTGGTTGAATTTCTCTGTATTCTTGCCCTGCTGTTGGTTAGTAATAGTCTTTTTTATGTACAGCAGATGACTGTAGATTTAGATTGTATCGGCCCAGTAATAGAGGTGAAAAGCTGAACCCTATTTTGTTGCAGCTTTAACCACACCGGTTCCAAACTCCTGTACATGGATCTCATTTAGAACTTGTTTCTTCACTAGTCCCATAGCTTATCTTATTTAGTTCACTTTTGACTCTTTATTACTCTATATACTATTTCTTCATTACCTTGTGAGTCCATCCCTGATGACGTCATGTGGTGATGAGACTCTGCGTGCTCAAACCAAGTTTGTGCTCAATCTGACTTCAGAATGCAATGGAATACAGACAGGGACATCTCAAATTCACACCGCTATCTTATGATTTAGCTCATGTATAATTTAGCCACCAATCCCCGGTGTGCTTTTCTCCTTTGAAGGTTTTAAGGTTTGGAGATAGTTAGCTGGGACAGAGAGTTGCAGCCCAAATGTGTCTGTAGTTATGGGTGGCACACTGGGAAGCATGCAGGCAACCGAGAGTGAAACCTCTCTCGCTGACTCTAGGACGATCTTTGTGAAGTTCCTTTGACACCACAGTTCACACAACATGAAACCTAGATTGAAAATGCATAAAACAAGAAAGAAGATGAGATCCAAAAGATATACAGAATGAGGAGAGAAGAGATTTTTATTTTAAGATCAAGCAAGTGTCCAACTGCATCCATGACCTATACATTCACACATATATACGCACATTTTCACACGCAGCAGGGACAGACGCCACTGACAAATGAGCTCAATTTGAAGCTGCATTTAAGCACAGAACTGCACACAGGCAATGCTAAGGATGTCCACACCATAGTTAACTGCACCACCACTTTTCTCTAGTTGAGGAGCCTTCAAGCTGTCAGGGCCAATAAGAATGGAGCACGCTGGGAAGATATGGGAGCATACAGACAGTGATGGCAGAGTGGGGGAGTCCAGTGAGAGGAGAAGGCACGGTACAGTCAGCATTACTGGGAGTGTTTTACAGTCGCTGTGGAGAGTTTGTCACAGGCTGTAACTGTTACTGTCAAGAGACATAGTTACTGCAGGATAAAGGATACAGACACTCTACCGTATGCACGTTCACTGTGGCCTAAAAGGCACTTACTACATTTACTGTCATAAAATATGCTGTCAGACCAATATATCAGGTTCATACTGTGTTGTTTTTTTAACTAAAAGACTAATATTAACCCATCAGCGTCTCTTCTGACCTCTGTGGAACAGAACTTCATTTCAATCGTGTTTTCGTCAGAGGTGGAAACAAAGTACATGTATTCAAATATTGTAGTTTGATATTTGTACCTTATTTCTTTAGTTATTTCTTTTCAACAATATGCTTTTTGCTAGATGAAAATGTTACTATGTACTCCACTGTATTAATGCATGTTATGTAGATACCAGTTGCAGCTGGTTGAATATATAATATTGTGAAATTTGATTTGGTAAACTTAAATGAAAGAAAAATGATTACATTACATATCCAGTGATGACATTGTTATCTTTACACTAGAAGTAGTGATTGAGCATCTCATGGCCTTACTCAGCGGATGGATTTGATTACTTGTCATGGAGATATATCTCAATTGTCATCAGGGATGTATCAGTATGGAACTTCAGGCATGTATGAACAGGTCGTCGTATATTTGGCAAAATTGTTACCCCTGTCTCCGTCTCAGATATGAAGGTGCTCCCTGATCTTTCTCCAGGCGTCCACTGACTCATGGCGATGACCTTTGACCTCGTGGATGCTGGGAGAGGTTTTGGGCTGGCGTTGACAGATATTTGATCTGTTTCTGTTGCTCATTCGGTCTCCAGGGTCCTTGCTGTTTCACTGATGTAGCGTTCCCCACAACTGCCAATGTGGTGTCATTCACATTCTTGATGCCAGAGACCACCTTCGATCAGAGACCGGGGTTAAAGATGGAGCCAAGTTTACTTTCTTGTCTCCTTTCAAGTGCTTGTGTGTTTCTGCGTGCGCGTGTGTGTGTGTGTCTTGGTCTAATCCCTGGTGAGAGAGGGCTCTGTAGCAGCCTAACCGTGTGTAATCTACCCGTCTGGCAGCACTCCCATCTGATAGCTTCAATTATAGGCTCGGGAAAGGGGTACTGCTGAGCTCAGCAAGTCACACACACACACACACACACACACACACAGATATGCACACATGTTCACTCAAAAATCACAGTAACGACACATTTGGGAGATCTAAGTGGGTGTGTAATCAGGTGGAGGAGTTTGAGGTGTTTTGGGCTGCTTGTGTGTGATTCTGTGTAGCTGCCATGAGGGAGGCTTGGTTGGGTAGATTAGTTCTGTACAGCTCCCCCCCTCACACACACGGACTGTACAGCTCAGTACTGTCTCCGTGGTGACAGTGGAGGAAGCTCAGGCTGCTTGTGTATGATAATGTTCATGTAATTATTTCTCCTTCTTGCCTGGCTGCTCACACACCATGGATGGTGGAGGCATGGCGACCATAGAGGGAGAAAGAAGTGCAGAGACGGATTTGAGCTTTTTGAATGTGGCAGAAGAAGGCTTACCGCCTTAAAGCCGTTCCATTCCATACCATGCTAAGCTTAATGAAAGACTACAGCCAGCTTCATGTTAACACACACGCTGAATGGGAAATTCCAGTGGAACAGGGATCAACAAGAGAAACTTACTCTATGTAGGGATTTGTGATGCATTGGCTACTCTGAACAGGGTTATTTCACATACTGTGTAATGCTGTGTTCACACCAGACGCAAAGGGATTTTCTCCATCGTGTTACTGGAGAGGATGAGCAGCCTTACCTCTATGTAGATACCAACAGACTGTTCAGAGCATCTTGTATGCCAACAATGTTTCTTTCCACCATCAACCCTGGTTGAAATAACCGCTATCACTGCTTTACCTGTTGCGGAAGTCCCAGATAAGTTTTTATCGCCTTGGTTTCTGGGTCCATAACATCTGAGGCATTTCACCGAGCTGTAGTCCCTGTATCTATTAAGTCACATGTTGGCTGAATAAAGCTGCTTTACTACAGTGGTACGATGTCAAAATAAACAGATTTTGCTGTGATTTGATTGCAATAAATGGATCAAAAGGATGCTGAAATAATTACATCATGATACATGGCAGAAAGGACCTCCTGTAGAGATTGATGATTGTCCATCTAAAAATCTACGAGTCAAAGTAAAATAAGAAAATAAATTGAAAATAGTTGTGCCTCAGTGTGTTTTGTGGCACAGAGTGGGTGTTGAAGTGAAGAGGTGGAGGTGCAGGAGGACTGACGGGATAATTAGACTTGTGTGCACACCATTCATCTGACCTGCAAAACCCGAGCCCACAGCCATGACTGTGTGTGTGTGTGTGTGTGTGTGTGTGTGTGTGTGTGTGTGTGTGTGTGTGTGTGTGTGTGTGTGTGTGTGTGTGTGTGTGTGTGTGTGTGTGTGTGTGTGTGTGTGTGTGTGTGTGTGTGTGTGTGTCCATTGGCCGAGGACTGAAACGACTCTCTGTGCGTCTCTCACACACATGGGCAGATTATTACTGCATCCCATTCACTAGAGCGCTCTTTGCCTATTCAGCTTTGTGTGTGTGTGTGTGTGTGTGTGTGTGTGTGTGTGTGTGTGTGTGTGTGATGTAATGCCATGCCATTATCCTCACTTGCCTGTCTCTCCATTTTAACGGTTCTCTCTTCAATCAGCACTTAGCCTGCATGCTTCTCTGAACCCTTCCTCCATGCTCTCTCTCTCTCTCTCTGTGTCTCTGTGTCTGTATCTCTCTGTCTCTCTCGCTCTCTCTCTCTCTCTCTCTCTCTCTCTGTGTGTGTCGCTCTTGCTCTCGCTCTCTCTCTCTGCTGCTACCTTCAGCACTTCTCTCTCATTGATCGGGCAGGTTTAGCTGACATCATCGTTCCATCTTCACCTCTCTTTTTATTCTTTCTATCTCCATCCCTCCATCCCCATGTTGGTCTGATTAATTATGTGCATCAACTCTTTCTGCTCTCACTCCTTTTTGCTCCTCATTGCAAACAACACACAAGCACAGTTTGAACCATATTTTAAACTGTTACGACTTACAGAAAGTTTCAAAAACATAATCCACAGAGTCAAGAGGTTGCAGTAAAAAAATGTATTTTATATAAATGTGACACTAAACTTCATACAAACTAAAATAAGTGAAAAGGAAGGGGCAAGCCACCCATGCAAACTATGCAATGTGCCAACACAAACAAAGCTGCCAATACAGGACCATAATACCACCAACAAAGATGAAGGAGAGGTGGATGCAATTAAAGGAAATGGGAGGGAGACGACTTTTTTGTCTCCGTTTGTTTTTTTGTTTTTGTTTTCCTTTTTGTTACGGAGACTGCAACAACGTGTCTGACTGTAACAGCTACTGTAACGTTTCCCCTCATAACTAAGGCAATGTTCATCAAGCCTCATGAATTATGTTCAATTTCACAAGAGAAATTATTTGTTGTCACGTTTAGGAGATTTAATCACGAATAAGACTTGTGACTCTCACAAGCCACCAAGTGCCGATGGGTGCTGACGCCGTAGCTGCAGGTCTTAACTGAACCTCGGTGAGTCTGATGCAGTTCTTAACTCGGATACTTTATCATGGAGTAGACTGTGAACGCTATGTGATTACTTGATTAGTACATGAATTTCAACAGGGTAGTGTTGTCTCGAATCGAACATGAAATAGTTCACTGGATAGCTAGCAGCGTTATAGTTACAAATCATTACAGACTGAAATCAACCAAATAATCTGATGGCTTCTGCCCGACAACAGAATATTACTGATCTTACGTTGGAATCGGGAGGTGTTCACTGGAGCAACAGCAACCACTGATGTGTCCAGCCTTCCACGCTCAATGTTTTGACCGTAATGAGTACACCATCTGGGTACTCATAGTGCACTGCATTTTGCCATACTTATCGCTGTGTATGCACTTATGCACGGGTTCAAGAGTAGGTAGAGAAGTATGCAAATTGAGCACAGCTATTCATCACCTGCAGTGTGTCATCTTACCCGGGCTGCGTGTCGGGAGCCCGGCCGTCGACAACCATGCCCTGACTGCTCACAGCTCTGCATTCATGTCAGTTCATTTAGGTTAAAACCAGGATAAACCACAATACTTCAGGGATGAGAGTTCATCATTCATTCATTGTCCATCACTCTTTGTACAAAGGACATGAATTTCCTTGGCTTTGTCTTTTCTTCCTTCCTCCTCTCTCTCCCCTCTATGGTGACTGCCTCTAACAGGCTCATATTAAATGGAACCACCTTCTTGGCATTTGGCAACCAATCAATAAGACAAATCACCATGTGACCGTGCCAATATTCAAGTTGGAAATGTTGGCAAAATGTTGAATTGTGGTGGTATATACCCACAGTTGATTATGTCTGTACATATAAAAATGAATTTGAAAAAACTGCTTTATCATGAAATTCAATTTAATAACCTCAACACAGTGATGTAAGTGATGAGTCATGCGACATATATTGTAGACACCATTTTCCTGATGATAATAAAGATTTGAATTTCAAAACTTCACAATAACTTCTTGACAAATGTCCAAAAAAATGATGACATATTTTCCACCATGACTGAACAAGATCAGCCAAACACCAGATTGGAGTCCAGTATTGCTGCTCTGACAAGCGTATCTCCTGCCTGCCTTAAAAGAGTTAAACCACTAGTTTCAACACATAAAAGCATTGATAGCCTTAGTGTGCTGAGTCTTTTGTTCAGTGGGAGGTCCTCCTCTTTCCACAGAGGCCACTGCTTTGCCCATGGCTGGGTTCTGCCCTATGGAATGCACTGATACATGGGCTTCCCATTAGAAAAAACAAATCACCAAAGTTGTTAGATGGTAAAGGCTACAAGGGAACTGGGTTACTGAAGTCAGTGTAATGAATAATAAAATCATTTCACAGAGCCGACCTGTCCAAGCTTACAATCCTGTATGAAGAGGATAAGTCAATATCAAACCAGGCTGCGATGCCTGTGATTCTTCTCCAGGGTAGAAAGCTTTCTTTTTTTTGACTTCCCTTTCACTTTGAAATATTCCAATACTTCTCAACTTTACCACTGTTACTGATTCATTTTAACTTGTGTTTGACAGTCAGGATATTTTATGTATTGACTACTGTGTCTTTTTTATTTGTATTTGTATTATTATACTATATTCATCCCGGTAAGGGGGAAAGTTGTCTCTACAGTTGACCCATCCCTGTATATAGGGAGCAGTGGGCTGCCCATGACAGGCGCCCGGGGAGCCGTTCGGGGTTCAGTGTCTTGCTCGGGGACACTTGGACACAGGACACATAGCAGCCAAGGAACGAACCGTCGACCTTCCGGTTACCAGACAACCCTCTAGCCTAGTGAGCCACGGCCACCCCTCAATTGTCTCTGATTGTCTCTGTAAAAATAAATATAAAAGGGGAACAAATACATCTCACGACCTGCGATTCCTAATAAGGCCACCGCTCCAAATCACTACAAGTGGTGGTCCTGGGGCTTATTCCAAATGTACAGCTCCCAGCTATAGTATTGTATAGCTATAGTGGATTGACCCCTGAGATACCCAGAATGCAATATGACATGATGTCACTTCCCTCTATCCATCCATTTGCCACCACTCATCGGTGTGAACAGGTTATGTAGCACAGACGGCCTAAAGCAGACAGCTCCCCGCTATTCATGGAGGATCCCAAAGCGTTCCCAGGCCAGATGGGATATGTAATCCCTCCAGCCTGTTCTGGGTCTCCACAGGGGTGTGGACATGCTCAGAATAACTCCACAGGGAAGCAGCCCAATCAGATGCCTGGACCACCTTACTTGGCTCCTTGCTAGAGTCGCAGTTCCACCTTAAGTTCTTTCCAGATGTCTGAGCTCCTCACCCTATCTCTAATGCCACTCTGTGAAGGAAACTTCATTCTGGCTGCTTGTATCTGCAATCATCTCATTGTTTCTGCCATTACCCAAAGTTCATGACTATAAGAGAGGGTTGGAATGTAGATCCGCTGTTAAATCTTGAGCTTTGCCTTCAAGCTCAGCTCCCTCTTGACCCACGACATTCCAGTATAGCTTCGCATTACTTACGCATTACTATAGCTACGCATTACCGAGGCCCATTATAACATATGATCTGGTGTTAACGTGTCACAGGTTGTTTCATGTTGTTTCTTATTCCTCTTCCAGACAGCTTCCTTATTAATGTCCCAGAGCACATATCAATGTCATGAGAGCAGAGAGAGAGAGGGGAGATCTCAGTAATATAAAATGACCTAACATCTAAAGCTACACAGGAAGATCCAGAGCTCTCTTTGAAACCCCCTTGCACTCGTCCTTCACCCTTCCACACTTCTCTACTTTCTTAATATTACAGATGTTCTTTCAGTTCCTCTATTAATAGGATCTCTTTTCAATTGTTTTAATGTGAGACATCCAGCTGAACAACCTTGCCTCACACCTGGATCCATTTTTTTTATACATGATCGGAGCTAATCTTTGGCACGCTGTGTGTTTCCTTGCAGCAGGCAGAGGAGGTCGTACAGACGGAGGGCTCCCAGCAGCTCCACCTGCAGTCCAGCGATTCGTCGGAGAAGCAGCAGCCCAAGAGGCTACACGTCTCCAACATCCCTTTCCGTTTCCGTGACCCTGACCTCCGGCAAATGTTCGGGGTGAGATGACAACTGGACCACACACACACACACACACACACACACGCACCTGTAGAGCACTGTAACATACTCCTGCTCCTCTACTTTTCAAGAACAAAGTAGCAAAAGCTGTCAAGTGGAGATAAATAAAGAAATGCAATATTGTAAAAGAATTGTAAAAGTAAATCAAAACAGGAAGGTTAAAGACAAATATGAGCAGATTGCATATCTGTTTACCTTTCTTGTTTCTAATATAGCATTTGGAACTGGCAGTAGGGCCTTCTAGGTTCAATGATAAAGAGTATGTATGTAAAGTCAATAACAAAGGAAATGCATGATTGAATATGAATTTTTGTCAATTGCTAGTAAATATAGGCATCAATATACATTCATGTGTATTATGGGCGTTAGCTGCAGTTGCATGGACAATATTTCTTCAACACGATTGAAGACATTCTGATAAGAGTCATCTCCATGGTTATGGTTGATCAACTCCGACGTTTTTTGCGGACGGCAATTTTTTTGTGAGGCTCCTTGTGTCTGCGAAAGTGGACGGGAAAGGAGAGTGTTTGTTTAATGCAATGCAGTTAGATGAAATAATGAATGATGAATAAATATGAAAGATCAAGACTTTCTTGATTGTGATGATGTAACATGCGCAGAAAGAATATTTTCACTCCTACCACAGAAAAAAAGATTGGCAAAACAAAAGCATATATAAGAGCTGCGTTGGAGACGGAATGCGACGCAGAGTCTGATGGAAATTGATGGTAACATCATGTGGTACAGGGGGCACTCCCATTAAAAACCTCTCTCCTCTTTATATTTCAATCAGCCAACTCATGACATATTGAATAATTGTTGGTGATTTCCAAGCATCTGTTATAGAGTTTGTGTTTGGTGTTGAGGCCCTGAACGCATCACTTCCCAAACATCAAGGAGGATGAGGAGTGAGTGTGGTGTATCGACACATCAGGGTAAATCAGAGGTAGGGCTCGTGAAATGATATCATGAGCAGCTTTAGCAGCAACAGCAGTGTCAGAGCAGAACTGAGCAGTGCACTTTGAATTTAAATGGAACTTTTTCATACAAACTGTTCTGCATTGAGTAGAATATGTTAGGTTTTGAGTGTAGTAGTGCAAACCTCGCAAGACTTTATCTATGCACTGTAAAAATTACATTACAGTCATTTTGCAGACGCTTTTATCCAAAGCGACTCACAATTCAGATTCTATCACATTCTACACCGTAGGCACAGCTACGGGAGCACATTTCGGGTTAAGTGTCTTGCTCAAGGACACATCGACATGCGACTAGTGGAGCCGGGGATCGAACTGCCGATCCTCTGATTGAAGGACAACCCTGCTCTCCACTTAGCCACAATCACCCCATAATTCACAACTTTACCTCTGTTTGCCCCTTAACCCAAATTAGGATGAGCTTATTAATGTTTCATCTTCAGTGTCTGTCCTTAAGTGGTCCTTGGAGAGTGGGGCAGTGGTGCCGAGCCATTCTCCAGTTCTCTTTACCTGTGCAAAAGAAACATTTAGTGTAAAAGCATAATGCACGAAATGTACAATGTTTTCATTAATTAAACAAATACTTAACATGACTATCTTCCCAGATATTCCTAATAAGCGTGAATGCTTTTCCTCGTCTATGGGCAGCATGAAATATGGTCAAAAGCTGACATGAAAGAACAATTAAAATTTGCCCAATTAAAACAAATTCCTGAAGGCCTCGTTCCATTTTTCCATTATACCTGGGTAAGATAGACGCCCAAGGCGACTTGTTTTGTTTCACAAACTCTAATTCTTCTTCTTCTCCTTCTCTGGTTGATTACGACCGTATTTAGCCTCTAGTGCCAACTTCTGACCAAACCTCAGAGTTTATCCTCACCAAAGCAGTCCATGGAAATGCGTCTAATTCTTACTTCTTTTTTTGTGACCTTGAAAATGTGCTCGACACTTTCCTGAAAACACAGCTAGTAATGTGCTGCATCAAATCCTCCATATGTTGATGTTTGGTTGGGTCTACTCTGTGTGACAGTGGACACCACTACTTGCTTTCCTTCCCATGCCAGCAGTCTCTTTTAACCATGGCCATGTTAACGGTCTAAACTTAACCAGAACCTAATCATAAAGGTGGCAGGGTACCATGCTACTGTAGCACTGACACCTTATTCCCAAACCTGTGTGTGTGTGTGTGTGTGTGTGTGTGTGTGTGTGTGTGTGTGTGTGTGTGTGTGTGTGTGTGAGAGAGACAGAGCCCAAGCTTGTTAAGAGACTGCCCGGGTAATGTTTACTGATGATGAAGTTTACATGCACACAGTAACACACACAGGTACATTACTAAGTATAGATTTACTGACACAACTCCAGCGCTAACATTTCATATAATTGGAGGCTGGAGTTTTCCCCACCCTCCGACACCACCACCCACCTCCCCATTCCTCCAGTGGAGTGGAACATCTGATCCTGCAGTCACCTTGTTCCATGGGAAAGGGGGGGGGGGGGGGGGGGGGGACCACACGCCTTCTCCAGCCTCAGAGCTCCTGATGTTGAGAAAAGAGGAGGGGATGGAAGGGCCCATCGGTGGAGAAACAATTAATGGGATTCCTCAGTGAGGTTAAAAGGCAGTTTATCCTCATTAAGTGTATACAAGGTGACAGCTCCAGTTATGGGTGGGAGGCATGTGTGTGTGTGTGTGTGTGTGTGTGTGTGTGTGTGTGTGTGTGTGTGTGTGTGTGTGTGTGTGTGTGTGTGTGTGTGTGTGTGTGTGTGTGTGTGTGTGTATGTGTGTGTGTGTGTTTGTGTTCAAGTGTGTGTATTCTTGAGAAAAAGTCTGACTGTTTTTTTCCCCAACAGTCCCCAGTCACTGAACAGCACAACACCATTTTAATAGTGATGTCATCAGGTAGAGCCCCGTTAGGAGCTCGATCACAGAGACTGGAGATCCAAATCACCGGGCCTCCAGAGGACTGGAGCCAGGAAAACAAGTTCACATTTCTTATTGAATCAAGCTTTATCAAAAAAGCAAAAACAAAGTTCATGAAACCGATATTCACAGACAAAGAAATACAAATGGCCATCATTCCTATCAGTAACAGTAACATTCTACTAAAGTGTGTCACATAGATGTGCTGCCAATTTAGTCTCATGTCTGAATAAGCCACATAAAAAAGTAACAATGGCGGTCCGACTAGATCAGACTTGAAACATTTCTGTAACACTTAGAAGTCTGATCGAAACATTAGCGTGAAAGTATGAGGTCAGAGAACGACATTAAATGCACATATTGTTCACCATATCAAGACCAGAGAAATACGTTGATGGCTTGATTACCGTCTGTGATGTGCAAAGAAAAAAAGATATCTTTAATGAATCTCAAAACCTATAAATGAGCCATTTAGAAGTTTTTCCATTGGACTTAGTTGTACTGACCTCATTGCTCTCACATACCTCGGCAACTCAGTTGATGTCCACAATACTAGTGTAACAGTGGAAAGCTGACAACTCACTCGAAAGGTTTTGAATCTCATGCTGACTTCACAAGTGACTTCTCAAACGGCTTTGTCACTTCAGCAGAGCAGTTTAGATTGAGTCTATCTCATGCGAGGATGTTAAATAGATCACATGCACCCAGACACATACAACCTGTTCTCTTTTCTCCCTGTTAATGGTCCAGCTTCAAGGATTAATGATTGTGGGCCGGACGGTGCCATTGCAGTCCAGATTCCATCTAGGCTCCAGTGACACTGTCCTTCATTCACCTAAAATGGGACTTGTGAGCAACTGGCTCAATCTCCCATTACAGTTCTGCAAGACTACCGCCACAATGCAAACAAAGGCAATAGCTAGGGCATTACAGCAAATGGAATTCTGTGTCATTTCAGCAAAAGCTGTAATAGAAAAGCAATACGGGCGCATTAAACAAAGCCATATAAAGAAGTTCAATCAAAGGTGATGCAGCCACAAGCTGGAGGTTTATCTCTGTGAATTACACAATAATACACAGCGATACTCCGTCAAACACCTTTGGAAGTCCAGCTCAGGAAGCAGGAATAAAGTGTGCGACTGCAACAACGGAGGCACACAAGGCAAAAAGGGTACGGCCTCTGAAAGGAATAAAACTGGGTTCATTACCCAAGCTTATTTGAGTTTAATTCATAATTAGAACAACACATTTGGAGGGAAATTACTAGGCTGGTGAAGAGGGTTTTAATGGCAGAATGATAATTGGCACTCACAGCATCACTTCAATGATTCAATTCTCTCATTCTCAAGATATCTAGGACTGCACACTTACCTACACAGCCAGGGCTATTTGGATTTCTCTCTCCCTTAACGAGAAGAGAAGAATCCCAGTATGACCACGTGTCCGCGTCTGTGCTGTTTGTTTTGGCCTTTCGCAAATGATATTTTCTTTTCTGATGCATGGGACCAACATGTCTTCCCATGGATCTAGCTGGCCTGCACTCACAGAAGGACCCTGTTCATTTAGCGCCACACACAGAGTGAAACTTGACAAGCTGATATGCAGGACTGCTGCCGTCCCCTGAGCCTCAGCTGTGTTTAATTAATAAGCAGGCACTTAGTGAGCCAACCGCAAGAGGGTCCTTACTGTCACATTCCCAGAGGTAGGGGTCCTAAATGAGTCATTAGATACTCAGCACAGATAGACGTGCACTCAGTGTGTCTCACACAGACACACTGCTGAGGTAGACCATATGCGTGTGTGTTGGTGTGTGTTTGCGGTGAGCACCGGGGGTTGGGTTTTGTGCTAATGGAGTTTTAATGACACCTACTCTTGCCTAATCACCTGTTCTGGAGGTTTCCTGCAGCACAGGTAGCCCAGTGTTCCCAGCAAGGGAATTCTCTTTAATGTCTCCTGTTCATGTCTTCACTCTCATTTGCCTCCCCAATTATTCCATAAGGCTCCACTCTAACCGACTCTGCCTCCGAGGAGGCGAGGTGTAATTATAATCTAAAATCTGCTAATTTACATCAACATATCAGCGAAGCAATGGAGCCATTTTGCAGTGAGTGGGTCGTTAGAGAGCATGAGCTTCGCCATTGTTGTGTCCCCCAGTGGGGCCAGTGTGTATGTGTTGATTAAGGCAATTAGTGTTTGAAATAGAGAGGGACAGTGACAGAAGTTATTGCCCTGTTTACCATGAAGTCAAGGCACAGCATGTGAGACTGGAGAATCTGACGAGGCTCACGCTTACGAGCCCACCATCCGAAAAAAAGTCAGATCAAGTTAGATAAGAAAACGCACAAGGCCCAATGTGTGTATTCTTGAGAGCTAACAAATGAGGTGAATTCTTTCCTCGTAATACACACAAACACACAACAATTTTTACTTAAACGTTTGAAACCTGCTTTGTTTCCATCCATTTGGGGGGAAACCTGCTAATCTGCTTCATCAGGACTTTATGAACATGGTTTGATCACATTTGATCATTAGTGGCCGGCCAACACACATATAAATCAGATTTTTGACAGTTACCACCTTATTATTATCATTATTAGGCTTATATATTTATTTTCTGTTTTCAGCACTTACAGTTTCATTCTGAAAAACACAGACATCACATTAGGACATTGCAGGCTTTTTTAAAAAAGCCAGCTTTCCGTGAGTAAAAAAGTACCTTTCATCTGTGAGGGCACCACACTGTGTCTGTAGCTGGCTGAGGCTGATTTACCTTCTCTGCCTTCCCTGGAAAACTGCTCTAATTTGAACTAATGGACAGAACTGACTTCACAGACCAACCACTGAAATAGAGATAGATGAAGGAGAAGAAAGATAGTAGAAAAACTACAGTGATTGGTGGGAAGATACGTACACCATGTACACTATGCCTACACTATGTACACTACTGAGTACATTATATACACTACGGTGTACAGTACATACACTACTGCCTACACTACATACACTACTGAGTACATTATATACACTACGGTGTACACTACATACACTACTGAGTACATTATATACGCTACGGTGTACAGTACATACACTACTGAGTACATTATATACACTACGGTGTACACTACATACACTACTGAGTACATTATATACACTACGGTGTACAGTACATACACTACTGAGTACATTATATACGCTACGGTGTACACTACATACACTATGCCTACACTACATACACTACTGAGTACATTATATACGCTAAGGTGTACAGTACATACACTACTGAGTACATTATATACGCTACGGTGTACAGTACATACACTATGCCAACACTACGTACACTGAGTACATTATATACACTACGGTGTACAGTACATACACTACTGCCTACACTACATACACTACTGAGTACATTATATACGCTACGGTGTACAGTACATGCACTATGCCAACACTACGTACACTACTGAGTACATTATATACGCTACGGTGTACACTACATACACTACTGAGTACATTATATACGCTACGGTGTACACTACATACACTACTGAGTACATTATATACGCTACGGTGTACAGTACATGCACTGTGCCTACACTACGTACACTACTGAGTACATTATATACACTATGGCAGTGATTTTCAACCGCTGTGCCGCGGCACACCAGTGTGCCATGAGAGGTCGCCAGGTGTGCCGTGGGAAAATGTCCAATTTCCAAAAGCATATTATTTACTTGTTGCAAATACTGCCATCGTTGAGCGTCTGAGCTGCAATATAGTGGCTGGCTAAGTAATAATACTCTTCCATGCCAGTGGGTGGCAGTAGGTAGCGCAATAATGACTGTTAATTTAGGACAGTAGAATTAGAATTAAATGATGTGCGAGAGAGGTTTCAAGATGAACAGCGATGGAGAAATATTGAAAAGGGAAAATGCAGACTCTGAACTGGGCCCTGGACAACATAACCCAGAAGAACAGCCTCGTAAGGATCAACACATTGAGAGACTTGTCATTAAATTGTCAGCATATATCCGGCCCTCGGTACGACGGTTCATCATAACTGGCCGCCACCACAGAGCTCCAGGACGAAACGTGGCGATGTGAGCTGGCTTTTTGTGCAACATAACGAAGCATCTCACTGCTTTAAACCTCCAGCTTCAGGGATGTGTGATCACAGACATGTGTGATGCAGTAAAAGTCTCCACCGCTGTGTTCACGACTGCGCATTTTGCTGATAACTGGGCGCACTTGGCACAGAGTTCACTCGGCGATTTGATGACTTTGCAGCTCAGAAATTTAAATTTGAACTGCTCAGCAATCCGTTAGCAGTTGAAGTGGAAAGAGCACCTGTGCACATCCACATGGAGCTGATAGACCTCCAGTATAATGACACTCAAGGCAAAGTGTGACTCTGTGGGCGCTGCACAGGTTCCAAGCTTCATCCCGAAACGATGCCTTAACTCCGCCTACTGTATGTTACTGCATGTTTGGAAGCACATACCTGTGTGAGCAGCTTTTCTCTGTGATGAAGATGAACAAAAACCCACAGGAGTCGTCTCACTGATGCACACCTTCACTCCACATTGAGGGTTTCCAGAGAACCTAACCCCAGATATTAATGAACTGCAGCCAAGAGAAGATGCTAAACATCTGGCTCTGGTACGTATGCATAAAATAATGTAGCTACCTAAACATGTATTCTTTTTGCACTTTTTTCCAATATCCCTTCTGTCCTGTTTATTAAATGGTGACTCTATTTGGCCCTCAACGAAGTCCCGATTTTTAGGTTTGGCCCTCTGGGATTGAGTTTGACGCTATGGCATATCTGCTGTATTATATGCTAAAAGGTGTCATTTTGTAATGTTTTTGGTTGTTGGTGTGCCGCGGGATCTTTTTAATGTAATAAGTGTGCCGCGACTCAGAAAAGGTTGAAAAACACTGCACTACAGTGTACAGTACATACACTACTGCCTACACTACATACACTACGGTGTACAGTACATACACTACTGCCTACACTACATACACTACGGTGTACAGTACATACACTACTGCCTACACTACATACACTACAGTGTACAGTACATACACTACTGCCTACACTACATACACTACGGTGTACAGTACATACACTACATACACTACTGTGTATAGTACATACACTACTGCCTACACTACATACACTACAGTGTACAGTACATACACTACTGCCTACACTACATACACTACGGTGTACAGTACATACACTACAGTGTACAGTACATACACTATGGTGTATAGTACATACACTACTGTTGGGAACGAAAAGGAGCGTGTTTGAGTTATCAGCATGTATAAAAACAAAAATATCAATAGAATTATTAATGTCAGTAAAATTATTAATAATAACAGGGCACCACCCTGCAAACAGGGACCAATAACCAAACTACAAACTAAGTCTCATAATTAGTGTTCACTCACAATGTCAATAGTCAAAGTACTATTACACATTCAGAGAAAAGTGAAGGTGTTGAGTTTGAGCAACAGACCACATATCAGCTGTTATCACAATACATGCACAAAGTAATCACAGACAGCTGCTCTTTAAACTATAACACACTTTATTAAGTTCCAATAATAATGATCTAGTCAACTAATATCTACACTAACAACAACTATACATTCATGAGCAGCTATCTAACATCAACAAACTGTGGTAAGAGGGAGATTGTGTGTGTGTGTGTGTGTGTGTGTGTGTGTGTGTGTGGGTGTGGGTGTGTGTGTGTGTGTGTGTGCATGGTGTGTGGGTGGGGTAGAGGCGAGCAACAGCTCAGACAACGTGTGATGTAATCTAAACGTAGCTACGTCATGTGGAAGTACACGTTGAAGATGGGCCGAACTACCATAATGGAGTCTGCGCGTGACCACGCTCGCGAGACTACAAAATGGCGATAGACAATAGAGAGGTCGCGTTATCTGCACGTGTCTGAAGCAGTTAGCTCACCCGGAGCTACATTAGCTTCACTCTATATGTGTGTGTGGGTTAGTAAAAGAAGAGAGAAAGCAAACAAAACAAAATAAATCCTTTATGTCCTGTACAACGTAGTGACGGCAGTAGTGTATGGTGTGCAGTTCAAACAAAGACTGGTCTTTCCTCCAGGAGGCCGTTGTTCCTTCCCCATGTGAAACGAGAAGGAAATGTTGATTGCTTTTGTCCCGTAACTTGCTTACTTCACGAAGCACTTCCGTGGTTAACAACAGTCTACTTTGTTGCCTAAACCTTACTAAGTTCCCTGTGAAGATGGAAGTTTATTTTGAAAAGACCTTATTTATGTAATGAGCGGACATTGACAAGTGTTGCTGGCTTTCGCAGGAAAACGCACAAAAGGAGGAGTAACTTTTTGTAAGACCATACAAACCGTTGTATTGACATATGCTACTCCATACACTGCATCCATTACTGCTACAGTATTTCTACGCCATACACTATGCCTTATACTATGCTGCACCACACACTACGTACACTACTGTGTACACTACACTGTACACAATTTACACTATCCGTATACTACACGGTATATTACGTCGTACACTACACTATACAATTGACGAAGTGCAGTTACGGCAGTGCCCCGCGGTGTCGCTGCAGAGATCACCTGGGTGTACCGCCTACACTGAGGGGATACTATCTGCCACAAAATAGAGAAAAGGACCTGCTACCAAAAGTGAGTCGAGGAGGGTCTGTGGGGCGACTGTGGCTAAGTGGAGAGCAAGGTAGTCCTTCAATCAGAGGATCGGCGGTTCGATCCCTGGCACCCTAAAATGGCTCCAGTAGCTGTGCCTGAATGAGTTAGTCTGGTGGCAGGTGGCAACTTAGACCCTGTGTATCAGTCTGTGAATGGATAAATGATAAGTAGTGTGAAAGCGCTTTGAGTGGTCGGAAAGACTAGAATAGCGCGATACAAGTACAGACCATTTACCATTTAGAGTCATGCGATGCGGTGGAAAAGAGGCATTTATAAAGTAATGAGTTAAAAATACTACAAGTGTAACTTTCCTGCTATAACTTTGCCCTGTTTGTTATAGACTGTCACACGTCAGTGTGATCACACCAGAAGACAAAAAACAGTGAACAAACTCCATACCACTATATCACTTCCTTGTTTCTTGTTCATCCACTCATTGATCAAGACTATTGAATTTATGCTAACCAGAGCTGTATTTGTGTGTGTGTGTGTGTGTGTGTGTGTGTGTGTGTGTGTGTGTGTGTGTGTGTGTGTGTGTGTGTGTGTGTGTGTGTGTGTGTGTGTGTGTGTGTGTGTGTGTGTGTGTGTGTTGGCCTGCCTTACTGCTGGCATGGCTGACAGGGTAATTAGTTCTAATGAAATAACGCAGCCATTGTGGACAACAATTAAGGGTAGCTTTCATCCCTCTCATTAGGCTGAGTGGAGGAGCACTTTCATTTGCTCCGATTGTTAATGATCTGATCCGAAGGACACACCCACTGATTGAATGACTTCACACACACATGGATGCACCTACACATGTTCGTACATGGCCACACTGGAGACATTTTAATTCATATATCTTTTTTAATCAGTTAAATATTTATATAAACCTTTAAAAAAGAAGCAAAGTCCAGATATTGGGATTTTTAATAAGCAAAACATAACAAATCAGGAAATTAACATACAAATATCATCAAGATTTTCTTGCAATGTTGTCCCAGCATAAACACATATATACTTGACAAAGATGGAAAAAATACATAAATAAATAAAGTGAAATAGAAAAAACGAAATGTACAATTACAGAAAGTGCTGACTGAGCAAATCAAGCTCACTCTACTCACAGGTACTACTACTGAAATACAGGTTGTTGTTGTTGGCCATTCATAACCAAAATATGTGTTACGGGAAAACCACCAGAATTTCTAGGAGGCCAGGTTGGTTTATTAGGTCCACTGAGTAAAATAAATGTAGTTTATTTTAAATGTAGAATGAAATCCTATATGCATGAATGTTCACTTTTTGTATTTAGTTTAGTTTTGTGTTGACTTTACGTTCATTTCAAAGCAACTGATTCTTATTAAATTGAGTCTACCCCATTTGTATTCATGGTGGTAGTATCATGTATTTCTGTAGCAGTATTACTGATGCATCAATACATCACATGGAAGTAGAATTGTAATGTTGGAGCTGGTTGAGTTGGAGCAAAAGTTACCCAGTTTATTCTACAATAATGCATCATAATGTATAAACTATGTTGGACATGTGAAGTAGTGTATCAGCATGTTGCACAAGGCTAGTAATCAGACAGTGTGCTGCCTCCAGCATGAGCTGATTGATGAGAAGTGACCGCTCACCTTCCTCTCTTACTGCTGTTGATGACTTGAAACTCTAAACCTGCTACAGCAGAAGACATTTTAGAATGAAACATGAACCTTTGTTACAGAAAATGACAATAGCGGCAGTGAAGTGTCAGCCTTTGCCATAACAGGCAGTAGTCACACTCATTCATAAATATGGAAGAAAAACATCTCAGTGACTTCTTCAAATGGATTTATTGCTGTTCACATCCCAACTCGGACCTCCTTTTCTTGATTCATCATTATCTTGTGACACACACACACACACACACACACACACACACACAGTAACCACACACTTGAGAATACAGCCCTCTCCTGAGAGGGGGAGCAGCAGTGGTTGGGCTCAATGACTCGGGAGAGAGAGAGAGCTCTGATCCGTCCTGCCCTCAACTAAGAAACAGAAAAACATGGCAAAGACAAAAGCCATTCAATCTTGTATTCATTTAAGAATCTTTAATATTGTTTTTTTTCTTTTTTCAGGGCACATATTTTGACTCTGATCAAACTCTGTCTCCTACAAAATGTAACTGAACCACATTCTCAATTCTTTTTCGAGGGAAATGCATTTTCTTGGGGATTTGGTTGCAGTTTTAAACACGTGGTTAACATTGTATATTAAAACATTGTTGTAAGGAGACTATGTCCATTTATTCAGCTTAAATGCATAAATAGATTGTGTATAGTTCTGCAATGTAAAGGTGTAACATACTGTATATGCAACATGTGTGTTTTGCTGCTGGACATCTTCAGGGCTAGAGCTGTGACTTGCCTTTGCTCTGCTGCTGCTCCATGTTTATTTATTTATTGAAATAAACTACTTTATTCAAGGTCTAGTTATGGGGAGCACAAGGCTGAGCATTATCATACTGCCTGGCAAGGTTAGTGCTGCTCAACATAGCCATGAGTTCATCCCAGCTGCTCAAACTGAGCTTCTACTGATGGCCTTATTTATTTATCATATTTATTCATTCTGAAGCTAAAAATAGTTGCTACATTAATTAATTTGGAAATCAAATACACTACAAATGACGTCATCATTTTCTTCAGGGTAATATTGTGGAAGCAGCCGTGTCTGTGCATCGCTCCTTTTAGAAACTATTTCAAAATAAAAAGGACCAACTTAGCATAAAAAATACTTTTGGGGATTTTCTTCAAACAAAAGAGAGAATCTTGATTGTAATAATACAGAAATGAAAAACACCACTAAAAAATCTAAAACCGCAAGCAATTCAAATATGTTTGCAATATTTAAGAGTGACACTGAAACAAAGAGAGAATGAATAGAAAGAGTTACTTTGGATGTATTTAGGGAATAGCATAGTGGTAGTGGTTAGTAGTGGCATAGAGCCTCTGCTCCATTCATCTGCTCGTCCAGTCACACAGAATGAGGGGAAGAGACACAAAGATATTTAAAACCTAAAGCAGAGAAAACATTCGGGGGTGAAGCTTCAGACGCCACCAAAGGTTCCACTCCTACTATCCTACTAGCCGTGTGTGCTAGGAGGCCTGATATACTCTACAGTCTAATGCTATTTGCTTGTTTTCCTATACATTGGATCCTATAGTGAGGCTAAAATGGAGACCTGTCTCCACAGTAGCTGCTGGAGTGTTTGCCATTTTTAAAAGCCATAAGCCAGGTCTCATCTTATTTAAACACGCATTCACCACCAACATCAATGTGCTGGGAGGCGTGGCCACTAGCACCAAGTCACACTCTACAGTAATTAGCCAATTAAAATGAGGCATGGAGCCAATCAAGAGCATTAATAGATTAGAACCTCTAGCACCAAATGCCTGGTTAGACTGGTGAGAGAGGGTGTTGGTGGGTAATTACCATGGTGGTCTGCATCATGAGCAGATAAACAAATGTATGGCTCATCATAAGCCTTGATGGGCTAATTCTTTGGCTTCCACCCCCTCACATATCAACCTCTTCCTGTATTCACTGAGCGGGCCTTTGCCTTCACTAAAAACACTCCAGCTCTGCTCTCTTTTTTTTGAGAGTGGGGAGAGGAAAGCAAGATGATGGCCATCATTAAGATCAGCGGTGCGTACTGAGGCGTTGCACTACTATAGCGTCCGCATCCACCACCGTAATGTTCATTAACACCTCATAGCCCTAGCCCCCCCCCCCCCCACACACACACACACACACACACACACACACACACACACTTTATTACCACCGCAGAGCAAACACAGCATTAAACGGCATTAAGAGTAAATGGATATTTTATTAATCCCATTGTCGGGTGTAGAGGAGTTTGTTAATTCGGAGCATTGACTGCTTGACCTTTATAGTGTTTTTTATTCTAGAGTAAGAGAGAAGAGCGCAGGTCGCCATGTTCTAATTATTTCCTCCCCCTTCCTTCTTTTCTCCTCGTCCTCTGCCCTCCTTCTCCCTCCCTGTCGTCCACAGCAATTTGGCAAGATTTTAGACGTGGAGATTATTTTTAACGAGCGAGGCTCCAAGGTAAGTGCGCTGCAACTACACATCCATGCACACACTCACACACATAGGACTTTTGGACGTTTGTCCCCTGTCCCCTTCTTCTCTTGCAGTCCTCTGCTCCTCTCACTGTCTCCACAGCTCTCTCTCTCCTGTCTAATAGTAATTACCAACCCGAATCAGTGACACTTGCCTGCAGGCAACTTTTACTCCTTACCGGCCTGCCATGCATTGTGCCATACAATGAATCGCTCACACTTCTCTTGACGCTGACAGTAGGATTCACACAGTCTGCAAACACTTGGCTGTCTCGCCTGTTTAGCTTCTCGACCTATGCAAAGAAGTAGGAACAGAATGTACGCAATATTCTATATATACCTCTATATCTGTATTGCTCATTTATATCACCAGAAACAGTATTATATTACAACAGTGATTCACCCTCTAGCCATGTCATGAAGCTTTTACATTTAGAATTTGAAACTATATTTCACAAAAATAATACTATTTGTCCTACTGTCCTTATTAGTGTTTTCTATTCATTCATTTACACACACGCATTATTTAATGCTTTGTTTTTGTTCTATCATTTGTTCTATTTCTGATTAGGAGCTTCTTTGGTATGCTCTAAACGACAATGTCATACCAGCAATGATAGACTAAATTATGGTCAGTTATGAGACTTCCCTGTCACCCTAAACTGCTTGAAATGTCTTTATTCTAAACATATGTTGCATTGAGAAATTTGAGAAACAAGTATGTTACCGCTTGTTTGATTACATGGTGCTACAGATATCTCTGAGCAAACAGATTTACGTATTGGTGCAATCTAATTTCACCATGTTTCATGTGTCATCCATCTATATATGCTGCTGTTTTTCATTTATTGACATACAATATATTTATGATAGACAAAAGTAAGTTGCAATACATTATTTGTATGCAGTAATTATTGGTTATTTGTATATATTAACACAAGGTTCATAGGATACTTGTGATTTAGCATGCTCATTAAAGGGTAACACAGAGAACAACACTAATTATTACCACATGATAAAGAAAAGAAAGCCGACTCTCTGCATTAGAGCAGTGAACGTATCTATTTGTGGGAGCAAAATGTCAAAGGGATTCATTTTTCCCCCACTTCGCTCTTTTAAATATATGTTTTATTTGCTTCCTCGCTCAAGGGCAGGCCTATGTGTTATTTATGCCCAGAGAAAGGCAGTGAATCCTGTAAATGCATAAGAGATCAAGCCGTCGCGTGCTGTTCGCACATATTATCTGGCGCAGCAATTAAAGGGCAACGACTGGCCCAGGATATGTCAGCTGAAAGGTCTGGCTGCTTGTTCAACAGGTGTGTCCACCAGACATATTAGCTGGAGCTCATTCTGTGCCTCCACACTGTAACTCAGCAATGACAGAGCAGCAGTGAGAGTAAGGCCGAGACTAGGAGAGAACATTTAGATCAGGTTACATAATGAAATTGATAAAGCATTACACCAGAACTCTGGCAACTGGTTCCACAAAGAGTCTCAGGGGTGTGAAAATAGCATAATCATTTCCATGACCAGAATCAGTCTCAGTGAGACAATGATTTTTTATTTTTTTGGTATCAGCCAATTGAATATGTGTTAACAGAGGTGATCACTGCCATCCCAATGCCTCAGAAGGGCCAAACTGCAGCTGCCACATTGTGAAAGAGAAGGTGAAACTTAACCTTGGGAATTGAAACAAACAACCTTAGGTTCAGGCCACAAAACCACTTGGTTGGTCAGGGAAAAGATCATGGTTTGTTTTAAAATAACTAGCCTACGTTGGTTATGTAACTTAGGCACGTGGTATTAGGTCAGTAATATGTAACTTACATAACAACAAATATGGTAATGTCAGTCATCATTGACTTTTGCTTTCAAATGAGAAACAAGCAGAAGTCTCTTGAATCAAAGTCCTGTTTGTTCCACCCATTCATCCATCCACCTCGACCTCCTCCCTGCATATAGCTTTGCTGCTCTTTAAACTAGTCACCTGACTTTTGAGCCTCACATAATTGCTTTGGCCACAAGAGGTCAGCGATCGTATCGGTGAGCAACCATGGACGTGATGATGAATGATAATATCAGTCTTCTGCACCTACTCGTAGGTGTAGGCCCCTTCCAACCAAGTGTTTCTCAACAATTTGCACTGTGGTTGCAAATAAGATTTGTGTATCTTAACAACACAGAAAATAACTCTTCCTATTATAATGTCTTTGTCATTATTGGCATACATGCAATCTTTCAATACACCTCTTAAATTGATCAATTTGTGATCCAAATAAAATAACTACTGTACTCACAAACACTGGACTGTCCCTCAAGACAAAAGTGACTTCTTGTGCTTAACCCAAACCATGATCCTCCTAACCAAGTCCTCTTTGTCCCTAAACCTAACCAACGCTTTACACTATTTTACAATCTCATTCTGTAGCCTCTCTGATTCTCTTACTGCTTGTGTTTCTTGTTATTGATGTCGCTGTGTTCTGACATCTCATCCATTAACCTGGTGAGTTGTTCTGGTACCTGTTAGAGCCGATGGCTGGAGCAACAACAAGTAAAAGCTGAGTTGTAATTAACAGTAGTTGTCTTTTAACCACTGTGGTGGCAAATCAGGAGAGAGCAATGGGATTGTTTAGGAGGCAATGAAAAATGACAAAAATGCTGTTTTGTTTGAAGGACTCATCGCAAAACTATAAAACACATGCTCTACTGGTTGCCTCGTCTCTAAGTCGATGGTTTTTTTGAATGGGTTTTTGGTTAGATGTTGTTAACACAAGTTTAAGAGATTTTAACATTTTGGTATATAACATTAAATAGATTTTTACTTCTAATCATTGCATTCACAATTCAAAAATAATAAAAGTGGTGTTTATTTGTGAAGATTATCATGCTGAACAGAACGTGTAAGTATCATGATCGTTTGTTTGCCACAGAGCTTATTTTCTGCAGTAATAATAAATCCAATGGAAGAATCCCATTATCTTCTTGTGGAGGGAACCAGTGTGATGCTAACTTCCTGGTTGGCCTGCAGAAATACGTCATCCCTGTAGCACTCTATACTGTACAAATGATGAACATGTCAGTAGGCTGTACAAGGAAGAGAACAGCATTTTTGCTTTATGTGTCCACAGGACTAAGTGTGATTAAACAGGTGCCCACGGCTCTAATATGTCTCTTTGCAAGTTCCTGATAAAGTTCAACACTGATGGTAGAATGGAACATTTAACACACAGGCAGTAATCAATGAGAGCAGAGATGATTCTTCAGCTCTCACTCTATACCTGCTTTAAGCTCATTGACATAGATAGATGAGTCTTTTGTGGTTTAGGCTTCCGAGGCATGTTTTACCGCATATGGGCTGTTTGACTGAGCGGCGTCTCCAGGCCCAGTCTGGGACGCAGACAGGGTCTCATGAGCGAGCTGCGTCCCGGGGCTCAGAGAGTCACGGCTGACTGATGCCGTGGAGATTGTAATTGTATGGCACTTATCTGCTCTCCCACAGGGGCCTCTGCAGACCAGCAGAGCACAGCAAACACACACACTCACACTCACACAACCATATACACATCCCAAACTCCATTGTGTATGTGGAGGCTTTCATTCCATCAGCCAAATCAATTAGGTCCAGTTGTTTATGTAAATACCTGTGCAGCAGAGTCCGAGATGGAAGGAGAGTAGAAACACACAGACACACACACACACGCAATGATGAGGTGGTTATTTAAGTATAATCACAGCTCTTGTCTGTGGTTTGATGTCCTGTGTCCCCATCTGTCTTCTCTCCTACTCATGTTTGTCTAAGCAGCCTGACGTCTCTGGCCTCTGCTTCTAGATCTACACCTCCTCCTGACCGGCAGCGCTCTCATCTGTGCTTTGTCTTTTTCTCCTCTCCTCCTTCCCCCATTTGTTTCATTATTTTATTTCTGGACTTCCTCCCTCTGTCGCTACTGTTTTTCAAACCCACCTCCCGGCCACTGCAGGGCTTTGGGTTTGTAACATTTGAAACGAGTGCAGATGCTGACCGTGCACGGGAGAAACTAAATGGTACAATCGTAGAGGGACGCAAAATAGAGGTGCCTTCCTTTTCCTGTCTCTCCTTACCTATGTCCCCCCCTCTTCTTTTTTTAATCCTCTCCCGACTCTTTCTTCCTTTTCTGTGCCTGCCTGAAATTTCTTGCAATACCCCCCTTCCTCTCTCCCTCCATCCATTTCCTCTCTCCTGCCTGCTGCACCTTGAACGCTGCATGCTGAGCCCTGATCCGTAAGTGTGTGTGACAAAGAGAAAGACAGACCTATTCAGTGGTGTGTGAGTGTGTTGCCTTGTTCTTGTTTTATTATACAAATGGTGAATTCTACTTTGCTCATGATGGATTGTGTCATGTGTGTTTGCGTCTGCGGCATGTGCATGGGGTCACAGCGGTTTGCATTTGAGTTAGAAACCATTGAAAAGAAAAGAAACCCTTTCCAAATGGAGATCAATGATCTGCCAGTGAGCCCTCAAACCTTAGTAGCTCGTGTTCAATTTTGATGTCACCATCCTCTGGCATGGGGAGTGAAATCGCTCCCTCTTTGTTCTGTTTCCATTTGAACTCAGCAGGGTTCATCTATTAGAACTCTTCAGGATGTTTCAGATACTAATATGTTTTACTGGATTTATCTTGACAACTATTCACATCTCTTAGACATGACGTTTATTACTACCACTATGTTTTCCTGTTAACATTGATGAAGAAACATTCATACGGCCTGCTTCCCGATAAAGAGTTGTTTGGTGAGGACGGGGTGGATGCACTTTGACACTAGCGATCAGGGTTCTGAACGTGGTTTGGGTTAGCCAATAAAAGCACTCTGGTTAATGAGAAATCATCGTTTGGTTATATGTTAACAAAGTAAACATGTGGTGACTTTTCCCACTTTAATCACGGACCAGCATCTTCCTTAACCTTAAATGAAGGCCGATACAGGGCCTTAAAACATGCGTTGATGCTTTTGTCGTGGTTTGATTGATATTATATTGCAAGAGGGAATATTGTTGGAAAACAAGACTTGGCAAATCTGTTGATTAATATTGATTCCTCATTAAATTAACAATAATCTAAATCTGGACGGCATAGCATTCCCTCCAAACATATTTGCTGTTGCGAAATGTATGTATTTATATATTTATATTTAGTTTAATTCAGATTAACATCATTTCTAAGATGCAGAGCTGCATGTAATTCAAAGGTGTGGTAAAAAAGGAGCATTGAGCTCTTATTGTGAAATTATTAATAACTAACCTGTAAAATAAAGTGTGACCAAGTCGTATGTCCAACTCTTGTTGGACATAGATGTTTTCCATCTTAATAAGCCAGAACCAGCACTCACAATAAGGTCAAAGGAAAACACATAACAATGCAAAATGTTGCAGTCCTCACAGTATGTTGTGGCTCCACATAAACCTTTAAGACAAAGTCAGTTTTCAGCCAAAGGTAGCCAGATTTCCACCTCAAGCCCAGACATGTTCTCACCTGCAGATCATCAGATCTGGCTCACTGGGAAACTCGTGTGCAGCACATTGCTAAACAGTGAGGAGATTTCCAGCAGTGTGTGTATCAGAGCAGACACGATGGATGCAGCTTGTGCTGCTGCCGTTTTTATGGATCGAAATTACACGACAAGAACTCCTCCAAAGCTGGACATCGAGCATTTTTTAAGATCTTCAATTGAAATATAGTATTTTTACAAACTGAAAAATCTACCCAACCATTCTTGTGTTTAAATGTTGTTTGAATTTTCATTGCATCTCGCCTCACTTGTTGAAAAGATGAAATAGCAGCATGGCATGGAGAGTGTTGTGATGTGGATTATCCACAGTATGCACGTTTCTTTTCCTGTGTGTGTGTGTGTGTGTGTGTGTGTGTGTGTGTGTGTGTGTGTGTGTGTGTGTGTGTGTGTGTGTGTGTGTGTGTGTGTGTGTGTGTGTGTGTGTGTGTGTGTGTGTTTGTGTATCTGCTCTCACACTAACCTCTATCTGTCTGCTGACAGGTCAACAATGCCACAGCCAGAGTAATGACCAACAAAAAGGTGGCAAACCCCTATACAAACGGTAAGATTTCTGCCTTTTTCCATCCCTTCCCAGTTCTTTTGTACATCTTCTGATAGCTGCTTTCATTTCATTCTCCTCCTTCTCTTAGTGCTTTCTGTTTTCTCCACTCTCCAGTTTTCATGCCCATCATCGCATTCCACTGCCAGTATCAGACCTGGCTACATTACAGAGCAACAGATCGTATGGTCGTGTAGAAGGAGTATCATTATGATCCAATTTTACCCATTGAACTTGGACTGTGAAGGGAGAGGAAACCAAAAGCTACAAACGGAAGCCAGGCAGCAGATTCTGCCTTCATACAAAAAGATTTGTTCACATTTGATTAATGGAATCAATATTTGCCAAAGAGGCAGTCGATTTGGTTTGAAATATCATGCAAATAGCAAAGTGAAATCTGTTCTTACTCGGCAGGGATAAAAGGAAAAGGGCGGCAGGGAGGAAGGAGGATGATTGGAGATGGAGGGGGGATTGAAAGCTGTGTGGGGGGGGGGGGGCGTCTAAATGAATAGAGCCAATAAAAAGAGCCAGGAGCCATTGGTAAAGAGCGAGAGAAGGGCCCTTTAGGGTGTGTTTCTATCCTCCATCTCTCTCACAGAGCGTCAGTCATGTGGATGGAATGAAAGAGTGGAGGAGGGAGAGAGCAGAAGCAGCAAAGAGGGGGGAGGGGAGGGGAGGGCCAGACATGTCAGCACCTCTACCACCAAAGGATGCACAAAAGACAAGATGATACACAATATTTAAAGATTTAAAGATACAAGAGCATCTCTTATTATTGTTTCATGAAATTGCATATTGAGATATTAATATCAATATATAATATGAAAATGTTAAAGATAAATAGGGTGAGAAGTGAACTAGAAATATGGTCATACAAATACATATGGACCCGTGGAATCATGTAAACATTTTTGTTTTAATGCAAACAGACTGAACACTGGTGCACCCGACAGTCAATACTGAACTATTTTATAATATAAGGATGTGATGCAACATGTTGAAGACCAACAATGTGAGGCCGTGTTGGATGGACACATGCAGCAGTAAAGACTAATATTTACTTAAATACAGAGCTTGTATTTCTAAAGGGGAGATAGTGATTCTGTAGAAACAAGTTCATGCAGCAATACTAACATTCACCCTGTTGTGCGTGTGCGTGTGTGTGTGTGTGTGTGTGTGTGTGTGTGTGTGTGTGTGTGTCTCCTGTGCAGGCTGGAAGCTGAATCCAGTGGTTGGAGCGGTATATGGCCCTGAATTTTATGCAGGTAAAGAATCACACAGTTGTGAAAATAAAAATGCATTTCAGAACAAATACTGAACTGCAGAATCCTTATTTATACTGCTCGGTATTCTTTTTTTCATCTTTATTTCCATCACTTTGTCTTCCCGCCGTGTGTTGTGTGAAAGCCACAGATTACAGATTTACATGTTATGTGTGTGCAGTTTGAAGTGGCAGCTTGGTTTCATTTGGTAGAAGTGCTGAGACTGCCCGCTCCCCTTAACCGCTCTACTTTTTGCTCATTAGTCTGAAATCTGTTCGTTCCCAGACAGCTTTACAGCTCTCCTCTAAATAACCACCCTGACAGAGAGAGGCCATCCATCTCTTTTATTTCTCCTTCCCTGTTTCCCTGCTTCTACCTCAATCCCACCATCTATCCTTCCATCCATCTGACCAAACAGCCACCTCAGACGACCTCCAAACCCTCTATCACAGTTCTCCATGGTCCACTGCCTTTGGGTCTATCCTGTGTGTGTGTGTGTGTGTGTGTGTGTGTCTTTGTGGGGAAGGTTTATGTTGCGATACACACAGACGTGTATATTTATGTGTTCATATGGCATGTCTTCAAAGGTGCAAACTAAACAACAATTGCTCCATCTGTCCACTACTGTACAGCACTAGTTTAACTTCTTATTACATTCGTTCTCCATCCTCCTAAACCTAAACTCGCTTTTACAGTAAATGACACCTTAACGCTTACCGGGGCCATAGCCAGCGGCCCCACGAGACATGAGCATGAAATTATTTTTTTATTTCAATATACATATTGTAAATTAGCATCATCTATATTTGCCACCGCCAATCTTAACAACATTGGCCGGGGGAAGTCAGAGGTTTGCCAGTCATGGCAATGATGGTCAACGCTCCATGTGAATTCATTATGAACTCGATAGTGCAGCCTGTTTCTTATAAGAAAGTTTGCTTAAGACACAAACAGTCCGAGGCCTAAGTCGGTTATAAGTGCTAAACAAAGTCATCATGGACAGCACTACGCGTCCAACAAGCAAGACTATGACAGTTCATTCTGCTCCCTCACACATCGGGTATACATATCGAATACATTGTGAACGGACCTTTGAAGAATCTTTTGTAAACATTCAAATCATTCACGAGCGACAAACGTTCACGCTCACATTGGTGTGTGGGTCATTTGGGGTTTTACTGGGATGGAACCAGTAAACCTTGTGATAAGTGGACGACCCGCTCTACTTCCTGAGCTGGGACACAGTGACTTTTATAGTTTATGTGGCATTATGTCACTCGCTGGTCAAACAAAAAACAGGCTTTCACCCAGCAGACTGCTGCTTGTGTCCTGTGTGAAGTACTTTTGTTGCATTTTTTTTGTGTTTTGTTTTAATTTTGTACTCATTATAAACCAAACCATGATGGTTTTTTTACTAAACCTAACCAAGTAGTTTTGTTGCCCAAACCTAACCTTTGGTTGTGTTTCAACATTATTTGATGCTGATTTTTGCATTTGTCCATCCTTACTGTAGGGCAGCGCTGATGTTATGCACTGGTAAAATTATGGGAAAGTGGCAAAGCTAAATATTCTGTGTTTGACTTCCAGCCAAATGTGTTTTAAATGGTAAATGGACTGTACTTGTATCATCCTTCACCCATTTACACACATTCATACGTTGATGACGGGCGCTACCAGGTGCCAGCTGCCCATCAGAACTATCTAACCATTCATACATACACCAAAGGCATTGTCATGGACTAGAAGAGCCGGGGTTCCAACTCTACCGATCCACCACTGAGCCACAGTTAAGGCATTCCTATAAAGGAGCCCAGAGAGGGGTAAAGTAAAGGTCTTAACAGTAAAGAACATTTCAGCAAATAAAAAGATGCATGAAAGGAGCTCATGTCAAAGGTGTTCAAATTAATTAAGAACTACCAACAAGTCCCCAAATGATTTATTACCAAGAGGCCTTTGTAAGTAAATCACTGAACTTGTTGTTGCCCTGTTGCCCGCTGTTGATTGAGGTTCCAAAATTGTCTTTTCTTAAACAATATTTAAAGTTCAGAAAAGAACACTTTCCTTTGTCATCTCCAGACCAATCCAGACATGCTCAATATGCGTCCTAAAGCTCACTAACACGCGTTCAGTGTTTAGTGAGGTGTAGCTAGGGTCTGTATTATTACACTAAACCTTAACCTTAACCAATACTTATTCATCAAACATGTAGATGTGGCTCCCTTCTTTTTGTCTCATCAAGTAATATTTGAGGCATTCACAGTGACTCAAATGTTAACTAAGCAGGTTTATTGTAACCACTGCACCAGCTGTGGTCGTCATATGCACAGCAGTATTAGAAAACACACACCAACACATGCTCAGTCTGTCTTGCTAATTTATAGGATGCTAATACATGGAGTGATCTTAAAGTTGGCCAAGCCTAAGCGACACCATATGCCTCCCTTTCTCCCAGGAGGAGGGAGGGATGGACAGAAAACTACATGACAGAAAATAAGGAAAATCAGCCATGCTCGTATCGAGTCTGCCCTCTACATTTTTTCTATTTGTTCATACCTTCTTCTCATTATATGAATCTTTCGTGTGGCTCAGGTCTACTGGCATTCACTCACCCATAAATTCACAGTGCAGTTAATATCCACGCCTTCACCTTGCATGCCTTCCTGCATTCTCTCTCTCCATAAAAATGAAAAAATGAAAAATTCCCACCTGTAAGTGAAAGTGCGTGGGATTGGGATTTCTTCTGGAATAATTATGAGTGCATTTAATCTAGTTTGGGGAGGGAGTAAAGCAGGATGTAAAGGGGGATGTAGGGCGATTAATCACCCTTTATCAGACGGCTTTCCCAGCACCCATCAGCTGAATCGGCCTCCATAAATCCTGGCCAGCTGACAGTGCACTCCATCTCCATTGCCGGGCTCGGCTACAGGTTTATTGTGCGCAAATCCCATTCAGAAGAATGACGGATGACCCCCACATGCATACACGCCCATGCTCACACACTCACACGCAAGAATGTAAGCATAGATGTACAGTGTGTCTGCTGCATTCACGCTCAGGTATGCACCAAAACGAGCAGACACTCATAGTTACACATGGCTACTCTCAGACTTCAACACACACAGATTCTATGGATTCTCAATTAAAAGGCGGAGCTATCAAATCACCTATTTGGATTGTTATCAGCCTATAAAATGGGCGTTCTCTGTTATCTCTACCATTGTAATGCTTCAGATGGGCCAAACTTATTGTTGTTGATTGAGATGCAACAAATTTAGGTTTAGGCAACAAAAGTACTCGGTTAGGTTAATGAAAAGATCATAGTTTTGGTTAAGATAAGTACTAGTAAATGTACATAACTAAAAAATGTTAAGTCAGCATGTTGAGTTTTGGTTTCACACAGGACACGAATAGCGCGCTACTGGTCATAGTCCTGTGTTTCTTTGGCCCATCCATCGTCCCCAACGGCCTCTCCAGGTGGACTTTGTCACCGCTCAGACTGCCTTCATTCATTGTCTGCTGTCGGGATGTAAAGAGAATTTCAACAAAGAGAACAAAGAATGTTTTGAAGATTACCAACCTAAGCTTACAGCGGTGTTAGCTACTGTTTACTACAGTGCATGCCAACACATTCTCCGGTTTCCTGCCATAACCGGATTTCTGCTGTGAAGGTTAATTTCTCCTAGAAATTATATTTATATGTGAAAAAATGTATGATGCCAAATCCATCATGTTTGAAAATGTAAATTCCACCTGGATTACGTCAGAATTCTTCTTCTATTGATGTATATTTACCCTGTGGAACATGTAGGACAGTAGGCCTGCAAAGCACAATACTGTGTTACTGCAGACAGGGGCTAGGAGAAGATTATTGTTTCTGTTGACTCTTTAAGTCAAATGTTTTCTCATGCCTCAGTCTCTGTTGACTTGTCGACCTGATTCCACTCTGCCCGTCCACAAGCTACAACCTTAACAGCTGTGAGTCCTAACAACAGCCCTGCTGGTTGTTTATAGTGATTATTTGGAGGGAGTGGCTTTGGAGGGTAGCCTGAAGGGACTAACTGTCAGTGTTGACGACTTGGTGACTTTCTTACTACATAAAACAAGAAGCCTTACTATTAACATACAATCAATTAAAGATAACAGAAATAAAGGCCGATCTCTACCAAGGGTTCTGCTTTAATAAAGGCCTGTCAGATAAATAAGTGTTAAAGGACAACACAACCAGACATCCACACACACACACACACACACACACACACGGTATGCAACGGTGTGTGTGTGTGTGTTTGAGTAAAATAGACTGCATGGGCATGAAGGACAATGAGGAAAATGTAATACTGATTGATTGACTGTGTCCTAGACTGAGTATATGCAAAGCAGGACAAATGTGTGTGTGTGTGTGTGTGTGTGTGTGTGTGTGTGTGTGTGTGTGTGTGTGTGTGTGTGTGTGTGTGTGTGTGTAGGTGTGTGTGTGTGTGTGTGCAGGGCTTGGCAGAGCAGCTCTCCCTAGAACACAACAAATAAGATTAAAATGCAAAATGCAGGCAAGGAAGTAACAAGGCAAGCGGCTCGGGCCTTTTTAACATATGCGGAAGAATTTGCAAGTTGGAAGGGCGACATCAGATCAACTCTAGGCTTTGTCATATTGGCACACCGTCATTGGTCCAAGGCCAGCCGAGATCACTGTCAGCTATAGACCCTGTCTTTTCAAACTGGTGTTTTAAAAGCAAGCAACCCATCTAGCCTCAGTTTTCTTGTCGGGGTGCCGTGTCAATATACGCTTGTTACATGCATAGTGTATTTTCAAAATAAACTTCCTTCTTCACAGGAAGTTAGGTTTAAGTAACAAAACCACTTCGTTAAGTTTAGGAAAATAGCGTGGTTGACGTTGAGTTAAAGGACTAATGACTCAACATGTCAATGTTTACTTTTTGCTTGTGAAACAAAGTCCTGTGTTAGTCCTCGTCAGCGCTCTGAGCGAGGCATCATGATTCGGGTGTGTTTACACTGGAGTTAGTTGAAAGCCGGTGTCAGACGCCAAGGAGTGCCTGATCCATCTGACGCATTGGAAAATGATACCGGATTGATACAGTATATGTATTGATGCTTGAATGGAATCTGTCTTCCCATAGACGTTCACAGTAGCATTGAGAAATTCTGTAAATGTTACGATGGATATGTAATCAATATCTATCAAATGAGATAGCAGTATGTTTTGAACAAAAGACCGATTGATCAGTTCAGCCCCAGCTTGAATGTAAATACTATAAAAGCGTCAGATTCTCAGTGCAGTTAAAGTTTATATTGTTTAGTTTTGCTTGAATACAGAATGTTAGAGCCTCGTCCCATCCAAATGAATCAGATGTGTCATTGAAATCCCTTCAACTCTGGATGAGTGTGATCTTTATGGAAAACCATTCCTGTAAAAATGCCTTTAATTTCTCTTCCCTCATCGCCAGTAAGGGCTGCTTTTCAACAGGCTCTGCATCCATTTCTGAAGTTCCTCAACTTTTATTGCCTCTCATTCTGCCACTCCAGCTGATGTCATTATTGTCTGATTTTAGTGTATGTACTCACTGAAAATGAATGTAATTCACTTTTATATCTCTCAACCTCTCAATCTCTCAATTTTTCAGAGGATTGTTATGAAGCCCAATTAGCGAGACCCACAATGATAAAGCCGTGTTGTGTCACTGTCCTGGTATTGAGATGTGACGCAATAAACACAGTGGCGCCCTTAAAAACACACACGCACACACATACACATCACATATTACTAAATCACATATATTAGAGTCACTTTTTTTAAATAACACAAATGAATAGCCATGCTTTTGTTCTAATCGTAACTGACCCCAGCTCGCATCACCAGTAATTGTCATGCGCTGCATTAACAGACAAGACGCACATGTATGTGCGTTTGCGGCCCGGGTAGTATTTCATGCATGTGTGTATCAGTGGATGTTGTTGTTTGTTGGTTTTATGGGCCTGCTGGCTGTCAGCTGGAGGCCCTGCCATGATTCATGGGTTATTACAGCACTGCTGTAGCGTGCACAAGCCATAGCTCATCATCAGATCGCACTCATATACGTCACACCACCACCAACATGCACATACACATGTCCTCATGCTCACTCATATGCATATACACACAAGCAGCCAACTGCTGGCACACACACACACACACACACACAAAGAGGAATGAATATATGGATGCCTGATATTAAGAAAGACAGGGAAGGTAGGGGCAACTTGGGGAAATTGATCTTTTGCTCAGAGTATATCACCAATGGACTGTGTGCTGGCTGTGTGGCATATTAATGCTGTCTGAGTAGTTAGAGTAGGAAGAGGCAGACACAGCAGAGGACAGAGGATCTGCATCACCCAACAGTGAGAGAGAGACAGATGGATTGGGGAGGGGGGAGAGAGACAGAGTGTTTCTGTCCCTGAGCACTTACAGTGGAGCATGTTGTGTTTTTCTCTGCTGCTGCAGACAGTAGGTGTAGTCATCCATATCCAGGGCCTCTCAGAGGTCTGGCATCTGTTTGAGCTCACAGCCCACAGGTCATCAATGGAGAAGGTTCTATACTCTCCTCTTGTACATTGTCTATTACATAGACATAAGTGTCTATGGGCAAGATGCTTTGTTACTTTTGAGTCTTTCTAAATAAAAATGATCTATCTGTGCAATAGCGGCTAACTAGGTATCAGTCAAGTATTCTAGCAAACAACTAATGCTAGCAGATTGTAAACAACAGTCTTAAATACCCAGTTAGACCTAAACCAGGCGGCAACTTCCAGTTCCGAAGAGTAAAGCCAATAAGGAAGAGTCTTAAAACCCGCATTCTCTCTAGTGACCATCAGGGGGCGACTCCTCTGGTTGTATAGAAGTCTATGAGAAAATGACTCTACTTCTCTCTTGATTTATTACCTCAGTAAATATTGTAAACATGAGTTTATGGTCTCAATCTCTAGTTTCAAGTCTTCTTCAACTCAGCATGATGTTCATTTAGTAAATGATGGTCCATTTAGAGTCAAACAGACCATAATATGCTTTAGGGTGGGGCTACACAGTGATTGACAGGTCTCTACCAATGCCACTCCTCGGCATTCCAAATATGCTAACTTCTGTTCACTGGTTGCAAAAAGCCAAGATGACGACGGCCAAATCGACAAACTCGAGGCTTCAATACGTTAGACCACAAACCAATGGATGACGTCACCATGACTTTCAACTTCTTAAATATAGTCCATGCTTTAAACACATCATCTCAATGCTCAACATGGTCTCCTACAAAATGACGTTCCTATGCAACTAAACTGCATTCTTCTGTTTGAAGGGAACTCTGTTTTCCCAGGTTATGCTTGCAGTTTCAAACACATGAAACATATGAATTGAAACTAAATCGCAACAAAACTACTTGTCTCTTAAAAAAGATTCAGGCTTTGGCTTAAGTTAAGTACGTTTGTCACATGATTCAAACTACAGACGTAATTCAAATCAGTCAACATTGACTTGTTTCACAGCACTCTCCTGGGTGAGAGAGCTGTGTTTGTTTGACCCATCCCAACCCAAAGGTCGGATCATGTTAAAGGCACCACATGAAACCAATATGTAATCTCTTTTACAAAACCAGTGTGGGCATTCATTCACGTAATTTAGTTTCAAACAGCACAGAAAACAACTCTGAAGACTTCTAATTTAGTAATCCATCACCGTGATGGATTATACACCTTCACTGTGAACAGGAGCAGTTACGTTTTGCATAATTGCAACGGAATAGTAATATCAGGCAATTTTATTTTTAAAGGAATGCATGTCTCCATACAGAAGACTTTACATTCTCTGCTTCTCTTCCTGCATTTCTGCACCTCGCTCCCTAAAATAACATTGTAATCAATATCACCCATTCTCTCTTGGGATGTTAATACATTCAGATTAAAAGCATGATACCAGCTCTAGCCTGTATAGTCACATGGGGATTAAATCACAATCATCCACAGCTACCTATTTAAAAAAGCGCCCTTTTAAACACCAGGAGTGGACAGCATGTGTTATTTCAGAATATTCATCTTGAAGAAGAAAGAAGAATGAAATGTGACTCAGCATGGGAAGGCAGGAATGATGTCAACAATGTATCTGTGTCCATGTTAGAATATCAACGGTAGTATGAGAGTGTTGAATTGTGTGATACATAATGGAAAAGTTGTAGCATCATTTACACAACACACACACACGTGACAGCTTTTGTCTGGAGATGTGAATGTCTGTTTAGTGTGGCAAATGTCAGAGAGGTAAGGCAGTGTTCTTCAGACTGATGCGTCCGTAATAAATAGTATGAAAGTTAGATTAAGACTGAGATAGGTATACAAACACTGAAATAGACTGACTGGCCTGTCCATGGCCTTCGTTTTATTCTTGTCTGTTGTCCGTTCTCTTCCACATCCTCTACCTTCACAATGAGCAGGATGAATCAAGGCAGTATTGTTAGCACAACATGGAAAGTCAATCAAGAATCAATGGGTGAGACTCTGGAGTCAGAAACATGACTTAGGGCAACAATCACACCACCTCTATAATAATTAGGTGAATTCAATTAAAATAAAATAAGTTTTATTCCAACTCAACATGAGTACTTTTAGTCAAATGAGCTATAGAATTTATGAAACTAGGGCCCTCTTTGTCGGAACTCTACACGCAAAAACCCAAAACATATGCACAAAATATAAAATATTGTTCATCTCTTGCAAAATCAAACCCTTCATTGAAAACGTTACAGACAAACACTAAATAAAGATATCCTTTCTTATAACAACTGTAAACTGATGTGTTGATTATAAAACACTACTATCATTTCCATTAGAACCATGCTGTGAATATAGACTATCACAAATGAAATGTGCTTATTCTCAATACTCATATATTTATAACTGTGTCAGACACTTTAACTGAAGATGATATGAACATATTACGGTATTGTACTGTAAACTACACACCAAAGAGCTAAACTGAATCCTATTTACTGTTCAAGCTCTGAATTCTAAGTGATCTCATTGATTGCATGTGTTCTCACAGGTGCATTCTGGGTGCAGGTGAATGATTATTGAGTTTAGGTATTTCAATGGCAGTGTAGCAAATAACACACAGGCGTTTAGTTTTGATTGATTTTGCTAATGTAGACAACTTTGTGTGGTTATTTTACAAAAAGTTTGTTTTAAAATGTCAAACTTAGTGTAAAGCAGACAATGTGCTTCAATGTTCAGCAAACCTGATCAATAAAGTCTAATAATTATACATTTCAAATTCAAAATGTCACATATTTCAAAGACAATCTAATTGGGTTATCTAAATAAGTAGAAGTAATAAGAATGATTAGTATCCTAAAGAAAGTCTGAAACTTTATATTTGGTGTCTGATCAAAATATTCAGGGGGGGGGACTTGTCGCCTCAGCGTTTTTAAAATCATGCATGTGTCGTATTACTTTAATTTGCATGTCTTTCTTCTTTTGTTGCACACTACAAAAGACATCCAGAGAGCTAATCTGTGCTTTACCATGTTAGAGGAGGTTGAACTGCCCATGTACACAGACCACCGTGGATCATTAGAGATCAGCCAGGCCACGCCGTCTGTGTGTACATATGAAGGTCTGTGTGCGCGCAAGTGTTAGCGTGTGTGTGTGTGTGTGTGTGTGTGTGTGTGTGTGTGTGAAGGCCTTGCTCCCCTGTTGACTGAAGGTTGAACAGGGAGCTTCAGCTAAACAAGCTCACATCACATCACCATACCACCCCGTGCCTATAGGGGTGACCCTTGTGTGTGTGTGTGTGTCTGCGTGCGAGTGATGAAGGATGGCCTTAGGCTGAATCTGCCTCTCTAAACAATACAGGCCATCTGCTTTGTGTCCCTGCTGCCAAACACTGAGCTGAACCTCCACGCAGCACCCAGTGCATCTTCACTGTCTGTGCCAGCTCACCTCTCCCTCACAGGAACACCTCCTCTTGTTCCCTCCATCCTTTTTGATACTTTGCTCCGTCCTGTCTGGAGAACAGATTAGACTGTGCTTTGGTTGCACATGTGATCGAGTTTTTAATAGAGACCAGAATTAAAACTCATTGCTTTTGTCTGACTCAGCATAGAAAGAATCACTTTCTTATTTCTCGTAATGTCAACATTGACGTCCATGTTGGTATGTTTGATGTAAAGTGGCCTGTGAGCCGATGTATTTATTCAACAAAAATTCACCATCAACTGTAAAAGAATAATTAAAAAAAAGTAAAATCTGCAAAGCACAAGAGTGGAATGTGAGCCAAAATGTTGTAAAGCAAATACTGATGTGTGCAGCAATCAGCAGTTTTCCAGACAAAGACATTTGATTGTGTGACTGCACGTTAAATGTAAAAGTCTAACTGAAGCCCATACATCAGGGTTAGTGTAGTGATGTAGTCTGGATCAGTCTGCAGATCCATGCTGATGTATTTAGCCAATAATTACTTTTCTTCTACAAAACAGAGGATTTCACCAGGCAAAATAATTCAAATGTGGTCTGGGACAATTTTACTCATCAAACCCTGCGTTACAGGTTTAACCATGCCTTAAGAACTGGTAACCCACTAAAAGCCATGGATTAGATGGATTGTGGCTTCAGAGCACCGTAGAAGACAGACACATCATACAGACAGAGGGAGGAATGTGTTTCATATTCATTTGAACTCCAGAGATTACACTCAAGCCACGAGAGTGTGTTGCCCTTTAGAAAGATTCCAGTTTGAGGGGCACACTTCTTTTCTTTTATTCATTTTAGTGTAATATCGTGATGCAGCACCTTCTAAATCCACATCGTCCACACCCTTATTTCAGCTATTTTGCATTAAGGTTTCTTTTTCTGGATCAATCTCATAATATTCTCTGTTTTTTTATTGTCAACAAATCTGCCATGAGCAGATTGAAAGGATAATGAATGTATCTACAAACACAGTGGTTCTGAACCTGTGATCTTAAAAGACCCTTTTCTGTCATTGAGTAAACCGACGACCCCTGACTAAGTGCTATCATATTTCTTATTATATTTAATACATATAACAATAACAGTACAGATCAAATAATGAACTGTACAATTAAAATAAATTGACAATTGAATGTCTGCAGAATGGAGCTTTTAATATAATTCTTTGTTTTATGTATTTTTCTTTTATCTTAACTGTTTAATTTAATACATTTTTGACAAATTCACTGTTTTCTTGTCCCTGGTGCTGACCATTGCTCTATTTGCTGGTTGGTTGTTTTAGCTGCATGCTTTTCTAACTGGAGGCTGTGTATCAGAGGGGGAAGGCTCACTCTGTTTCTGTCTTAATAATAGCAATAATCCAAACTTTAAATAGAACAATTTCAATCATTTTTCTTCACAGGAATAAATGAAAATGCTGTAAAATGCTGTATATTTAAAGAAAAAAAGTTGTCTTACACCAATCAAAATCAAGGAGGCCTCACGACCTCTATGAAGCTCTGGCGACCCTTAGTGGGGGTCAGGACCCCAGGTTGGGAACCAGTGTATGAACAAGTATTGTGTGACATATCCTATTTCTCTGTTCCATGGAGCTATTGGTGTCCACACTGTTCCAAATAATAGGTAGCTGAAAGTCATCCCCCTATAAATGCATTGTATCCTCTTGGGGTTTTTTGCCAGCACTTAACCTGCACAACTAAGAAAAAAGAAGTCTAAAAGCACACGCAGAGGGTGAAATGCACCCATCACTGTGCTGCCAAGACAAACGTGTCTTTAAATTAGGTCACATGCAGACATTTGCTGCTAAATCGGCTCCTCTCTATGTCAATGAGTCTCATTGCAAAAACAAAGATCAATGCTAACAGCTTCACATAGTTACAGTTAAATGAATCTTTTGAAATTTAGAAAAGTTGGTGGTACCTGAAGCACATTTATAAGGCTGCACTCTGTTCAAAATGTATGTTGGGATGCAGTGAGAGGATGCAATGACAGTAGTGCCTTTGGAAAGTTCGGATGGAACAAGCCCGTCCTGAAAAGACCTCCGACTCTCACTCCTCTCATCTGACCCATTTTCCGTATTTGCCACATAGATAACTACAATCAGCGAAAGAGAAGAGCATGTTTACGCTGTAATATCTTTAGCACAATATCTTTTGTGAATTGGACCTTGATGGGCCTTTCAGACACAACAGCACCGCTGCGCTCTGTATCCCGTTATTTCCAGGCCTGCGTGAAGCCGAAATCCATTCTTTGTGAATTCCCCCCTTAGTGTTGTAACTTATTGTGCTCTCTCTCTCTCTCTCTCTCTCCACCTCTCTGTGTCTGGATGTCTCTCTCTCTCAGTCACAGGGTTTCCTTACCCCAGTACAGGAGCAGCTGTGGCCTACAGAGGGGCCCATTTGAGAGGGAGGGGTCGCGCTGTCTACAACACATTCCGTGCTGCACCTCCTCCTCCACCCATCCCTGCCTATGGAGCGTGAGTGCCTGCTCTCACTCACACACACACACACACACACACACACACACACACACACACACACACACACACACACACACACACACATTTAACTGAAACAAACACACATAATCAAATAAACACTGTATGACACTTCTCCAAGACTAAAAACATGCTACTGCACAAATGGAATTCACAGCTACAGTTACCCAAACACAGACGCTAACATGCACGGGCGCTCACACACTAACACACAAATAAATACACATACACACATGCATTAGCAGAAGAATGGTGAGTGGAAAACAAAAAGGCTGCCTTCTAATAGAGCGGAAAATTGCTCTTTGATTCCAGAATGGCCGAATTTGTCTCTTTTTCTAATGTGTCATTCTTTATTCGGCTGTGAATGGACTGCTATGACCTGCCCTGCACACTTCAATAGGCCCGTTCTAGAGACCTGGTGAATGTGAAGGGGGGGGGGGGGGGGGGGGGGGGGAGAGAGAGAGAGAAAGTGTGTTAGGGTTGAAAGGAAAAAATGAGAACAAGAGAAAATGCAGATGGAGACAGAGAGCGTGAAGGCGGCAGGCAGAGAGAAGAATAATGGCTGAATGATGCCGTTTGACCACATGGAACAACTGAATTAGTCATTTACTGTGTCCGGGAACAATAATTAGTTTTCTTTGATTTAACAGTTTAAACTACTTTTAATGTTTTATTGAGAAAAACAAAGAAGGAAAGCATCGAAAATGAACGGAAATACATTGTGCTGCTTGGTTTGGATGTAAAGTGGCTTCAAACTGAGTGACATGTAGTGCTTGTCTGGTTACAGCTAATTATTAGTTCCTGGTATATGATCGTTATGAGACGTGCATGGTTTCTGCATCACTGTAACTGCTCCTGTCCACCCAGGCGTCCACTTGGACAATCGCACAACACCCAAAATTCAATGTCTGTTTATGCTCGTTCAAAAAGGCCTCTGCAAGGTGCATGAGCTACAAGCGTGACCTGGGCTTTCATGCTTCAAAATATCATGTGGAGCAGTAATAAGCGTTGTAGCGAGTATACTAAACATGGCGGTGTGGGTCACATAACTCCTCAATGACTGTTTGAAGAACCAGGAGAAAAGGGACGCAAGCGCAGGTCATTCGTCTGCACACTGCATCGAGACACTTGTTTCTGCATTTGTTACCAATTGGGAAGTCATTTGCATACTGAAGAGTACAGCTTTCCCCCAAAAAGAGCTAGCGTTGTGCTTAGTTACAAATGCTTTGGGTAGTTCCTCTCTATCTCAGAACGTACCAGAAATAACTGAAGCTTTACTTCTGAATAATTCAAACCAACAGCGAAGATAAATTCTTCATTGTTCTACCCCATGACCTACTTCTCTCTCTCTGGAAAGGAAGCACAATTACAAGAGGAAAGGAAAACAGAGCTAGTGTTGTACATTTTGAGTTTACATGCACACGTGTAGGACACTCTGATGTACACTGACCATTGAAGTACGCATGTGTCCGCTGTCTGTCCTTGTTCGTAGACTACATCAGGGATCCTAGATCCCAACTGAATTACCTGCACATTGTGTTTTAGCAGATGTGAAATTCCACCAACATAATGTCAGAACAGACAGAACATTCATATTGTACTTGTCTTTAGTTCAAGTTACCATAAGGAACTTTGAACTGGTTATGAATCAGTCTCAGTGTGAACGTCTTTTTATACATAGTTATTCTTAATGCTTGTATTTGGTGCCAGCGTGTCGGATACAAAATCAGAAATAATCGTGCAGGTTCACCACAAACTGCCTCAGCTCAGTCTACAAGGAGGAGAGCTCAGCGTCGCCTCCTCCTCCATGAGCAGAGCTTCTCCTCGCTGCTCTGCTGTGAGCCGACACCGACACCACGCTGCTGGAGACCGAGGCTGTATTGCTGGGCCTGCTGGAGGGAAAGGAGGCACGGGGGAACCAGAACCAGGACTGAGCGTGGCAGATTGTTGGAATCTGATGCTGAAAAATGAGAGGTTTTCTAACGGGAGTCGGGTGCTCGTAAACACGCTTTTGTCCACAGGGACCGCCAAAATCAACACAAAATGAAAGTTCCTTGTAGTAACTTTTAGAGATCCTTAACTAAAATGCCACACCAACCTCAGTTTACTTAAATGCTACAAAAAATAAGAATGTCTCATGTGTGACATCTTCTACCAACAGTGTGGTCTACCAGGACGGCTTTTATGGAGCGGAAATATATGTAAGTCAAAATCTATTAATACGTATTTTGATTTAAACCTTTCACTATGATCAGTCAAGAAAATAATGTGTCTTCAGCATTTCATTCAATGCTTCACTCAGTTGTACTGTACCTGGATGTCTCTCCTCAGGGAGGGTATGCAGCCTACAGATATGCCCAGCCAGCTGGTACTGCTGCAGCTGCATACAGTGACAGGTATGTTGGCAGCCTTCTTCCTTCTGAGGGTCACTATAAGGCACTCTCTTTACACTGCATTGTAAATAATCATGATCATTTTATATCTCATACCGGCCTAAAAAACACACGTTTTAATGGACGATGGCTCAGTTGAAAGAAACGCTATAATAGTAATGTATTAAATAATGATATAATTATATATGCTGTTATAATCTCAGAACGGGTTGAGCTGCGCTTATATTTATCAAACAACAACACAGAGTCCGAACCAAGGCAGCAGACTTTATTACTTCTTTCAACCTTGACAGAGGCAGCTGAGACCAGATCCACTCCTTCTGTTAGACGAGGACTTTGCATTATCGTTTATTCTTCATGCCTCCGGTTCGGAAAGTTCTTTAGAATAGAAGAAGTTGTAGAATTAGTAGGGATAGCAGAAATGCTAGAAATGAGGTATCTAGTCTATAGTGGAGAATGTGGTGTTTCCATGTATTATTTCCCAGTCACAATTAACCAATTAAATATGACGTCCTGGAGTCCTGTTGTAAACCCAACATGGACATATAGATGTTACTGATCTCTAAAATATGTATTGCTTTGTTGTAAACTCAATACTTTGTTCATGTTGGGATCCACGATGATGACTGAATTTGTCCAGCGATCTGATTGGTCAGTAGTCGAGCTGTTTGATCTGGTCCTCTGAACTTGACCTGCTCAGGAGCAGGTTAGCCCTCAGCACAGGTTACCATGGTGATCCACCTCAGTTAACAGTGAGCCAGCTTTGTCACGCTGGAAAACCTGAGATAAGACAGCTGGCTGGGCCATTCATGTTTCTTTGTGATACGGGCCACAGGAGTAGATGCTCTCACACTGTATGCAGCCTGACGAACTCCACGGAAGCTCACCTGGACAGATGATGAGAAGAACTAAAGACGATTTAACATCCTGCCACGGGGCTGTGGCACAGTATATGTGAGGCAGGAGAGAGCAGCTTGATCCATTCCATCTTTCAATTGTCATTCCCTTGGAGCTGCCTGTCCCTGAAACTCCCGGGCCTGGTACCTCCCTGCCCAGAGCTGCTGCTCAGCTGCAGCCCGCAGTCTGCTGTGATTCCTCCAGATCAAAAGTGATGTGTGTTTTTAGAAAAACATGTGTGTGTGTGTGTGTGTGTGTGTGTGTGTGTGTGTGTGTGTGTGTGTGTGTGTGTGTGTGTGTGTGTGTGTGTGTGTGTGTGTGTGTGTGTGTGTGTGTGTGTGTGTTTGTGTGCACCCACCTCCACTGCTGTCTACAGTAGGTGTGTGTGTGTGCATGACGGTGCTTGGGGAGCTAATCTTAGGGAGATTGAGCATGTCAGGGCCGATAAGAAACAGCCACAGCAGGAGCCTGTAGGCCTCCGATAATGTAAGATTTATCAGAGGCAGGGAGCGAGCGGTGCACTCGGGAGGATTATGAACAAGGCAGAGAAGAGCGGAGCAGGTGAGGGGGCACGTCTCTCTCTTCACGAGACTTATTTCCCTTTCTTTTTCTCCTCTCACACATTCCCTCTTTCTCATCGTTATTCACCCTCTCTCCGTGGCTGCAGTATATCCCCCCCCCCCCCCCCCCTCAGATTTGTGTCCTCCTCATTCTATTTTTTAAGCTCTCCCGATTTAAAGGGAAGCCCAGGCGGTGAGGTGGAGGTGAGGCAGAGTTGAGGGGAGATGGGGCAGAGGCTGGGGGGTGGTGGAGGAGTTATATTCATTGTGGGATAAGAGGGGCCTTTTACAGTGGATGGGACTGGGGACTGAGAGACCCTGCTTCTATTCTGTCTCTCTAAAGGGTGCACACACACACACACACACACACATTAGGCTGCCACTGGCTACACTTGAGACCAGGTAAGAAGAGGTAAAATGCAATCAGAATCAAATTCCCCTCGTCATCTCCCATCTGCTCTCACTGACACAAGCCTTTAACAGCCACAGCCTGGAGACACTGCGTCGGTAGGCGTTCACCTGTACACTGTAACAAAACGGTACTATTTTACTGTTTTTATCTATACCATGAAAAGTCATGCTGCAATAGCGCTGTAATCATGGAAACCATGGACATGTACTTGTGTTTATTTAGGAACATATGTCATACACCCTTTCACAAGAAAGAGGGATTCCATAAATCTGTTAGATTGGACTGAGACCGATCAACCACTGATAGCGATTAATCATTGATGAAATGTATCATTTGCAGCCCTAGACACTACCCCTACTTCCTCCCTTCCTCCCTTCCTCGCTTCCTCCCTTCCTCCTCCCATGTACACTCCACTACTATTCTTTCCTTAGGTCTCCCTCTGTAACACATAGTCTCACACATAGCAGTGCACTCTTATCTTTGCCCTCCAGACCTACGTTAGCTTCCCTTTACTCTTCGAGGAGAATAAACAAACTAGACAGGAAGAGAGGAATATAAATAAAGCGGTCTGGTGGCATCAGAGAAAGAGGGATGAAGGGGGGGAATAAGAGAGGAGAGGAGCATTGAGGGAGGGGATTAGTTCCAAGCCAGTGCTGGTGAAAAGACTGGAATATAAGCCCCAGGAGACAGACAGAGATACAGGGGGAGATGGCAGTCAGGGGGCACAGAGAGGGGAGGAGGAGAGAAGGAGGTGAAGAAGAAGATGGCATAGAAGGGGGGAAGGTATGGGACACCAAATGTGCTATAGCTCTCTCAAAAATGATTTCCTTCTTTCTTTTAGGTTCCTGCTTCTAGATATGTTTTCTCTTTACAGTCCTCCCCCTATGCCGTCCGTCTCTGTTTCCACTCCACGAAAGATGATTTTTCTCATGTTTCTCTTTATTTATAATCTCATTTCTCCCTCCCTTCAGCCATCTACTACTCTTATCACTCTGCCCATTTCTTTTCTTATCTTTCTCTCTCTTTTTTTCCTTCTCCAGCTGACGTTACTTTTATTGCAATCCCTCCCCATCATCTGGAAGATAAAACACTTGTCCCCTTTTTCTCATAAATTGAAACGGGTAAAACAAATCATTGCAATCACACACTCTCACCTTTACAACGTACATTTATAGGGACACATCGATTGCATTTTCATCCCATAGGCCTGTTCTTAGCGTGAGTGAGAGGAGGAAATGATTATAGATCTCTCCTCCGGACCCCAGTTAAAATCGACGACCCAATACCTTATGTGTCTCATGCATACTCATTGTGGTTGGTTGGCACTCCCTATCCATTATCAAACCTATTCAATCAAAGCCAACATGCACAAGGTTTATGCCTGGTGGTTGGAGTTGGGGAAGGAGGAAACAATTAACAGAGTATTTCCCAACTGATTAAATTCCCTTTTGATTTGTACTGGTTCAAAGAATCCATATGGTTTTATGTTTGGGGAATGAGTCAAAATGAATCTACTGCCTCATATACAGAAACTTCCTCCAGAGATGCCAAGCCTAAGCTACACTAACTGTTAGGAGATAAATACAGAATTACATATGTCCACACTATGGGAAGAGATGCAAATACAATATAGAATCTCTAAAAATATCAATGAGCTTGTTTAAATAAATGTAGCATTAAAACTCATTTCATAATGTTTGGATTGTAATCACTCCACCCAGAACTGTTCCTAGAACTAGAACCACATGGAGCTGGGTGTGGATGCATGATCCTCGACACCAGCTTGGATCTATAGCCTTTAATATTGAATTCAATGGTAAGCTTCCCTGGTGCATATTCCTTTAAAAGAAGATGGAATCACCTCAAACTATTTGACACACATCACATGCGGATGAATGGTATTTGTGGGGCTAATTATAATAATGCTGTCATGAGTAGTCTGCTGGTGTGGTGTCTGCTGTGTGTACCTGAAGGGTTCTTAAAGGTAACAAGTGAACAAACACACACACACAATTCAAAGATAGTGGGAGAACCAGAGGTCAAAAAGAGCCCACAGTTCTAATCTGCCCACAAGGTCCTCTAGCACAGCCATTCCCAAACACTGGAGATTTTATTTGGGCCGCCAAATAACATTGCACAATTTCTTCCATAGTCTTTTATTTATGATGTATGTCCGCAGTGAACCTTTGAGCCACAGGAGGGAACCCAAATGTTGGTATTGTTCTGAAAATTGTAGGCTGCTTATAACATTGAATCTAATATGAAGAAAAGTTATATTCAGTTTATTTTACTGATCAGATGAAGAAAACTCTGCCTTTTAAACATACTGTATATCTTTTCGACATGGCTGGTTCAACTATTCGAGGTCATTATCTGAGTTAGGAGTTATCTAAATACCCTGATGGTACAGATGGTGGTTCTTTACATTACATCGCCTGTAACAGTGATATATTTAGATTTTTCTCACACTGGCCTGTTGTCTCCCTTCTGTCTGTCTGTGGGAGGAAAAAGAATTATCGCTGAAAGTTCTATTTACTACAACAAGCAGGCTAAGAGGCGTGACGTGTTCTGTCTGTCTACTGATCTCATCGGCTCGGTTTCGGTACCACGGACTGCTCTCACGCAAGCACTCCTTAATCAAGCCATACTCATTCCCCCATTTCACAGAACAAACGCCCACTTGCTTAGCTGTGGGGCTTACAGTAATCACATACCCAAATGTCCTGGAGGGATACTGTCATTCTTGATCAATGCAGGCCCTGATGTTTGCAATGTATCCAAAGATTGTGTTTAGCTTCATCTGTCTGGTGAACATCTTGGAGAAGCTGTCAGACTTACGGTTTTCCACTCAATTGTCACAGTAAACACTGTTTGTGCCTGTTTTCTCCTCTATAGTTATGGCAGAGTCTATGCAACAGCAGACCCATACCACCATACGATTGGTCCTGCAGCCACATACAGTGTGGGCACTATGGTGAGTCTGTTCCCTGTTTCTTAGCTCCTGACTTAATGTACGTGCTATCATGATGAACAGCTGCAGCATCCTCACTGTCTCTGATACCTCACTGTATGACACACCTGCACACATGGATGTTTATTTTACAGGCTTTTCACACCAGAAAAGTGAAAACTATTCATATGAACTGAATTACTAACAGTAAATAAATAACTCAATCAAATCATTTGCTGACAGGCTTTGTTAATAATCTAGAAAGATCTTTGCAAAATGTTTGCTCTTGGACTTGTTGTTCCTGTGAGTTGTGTTTCCCTCTGAGAGACCCATTGGAATGTTGTATGTGCATCTTTGCCACTTCAGTAAATGAAAAAGGGACATTGCCTTATTCTCAAACTCCCCATTCAATTTCATTGGCTGAAAGCTCCTTGCTTGAAATCCAATCGAGACTGAGGATTCCTCCCCACTGAAAACAGTCTCTTCAAATTTTGCAAGCGGGAGAGTCGAATGGTTAATGTTTGTTTTTAGCTAGCTTTGCAGCTAACATCAAAGATGAAAAAAAAGTCTTTCCAAAGAAAGAAATAGAGCACCCCAGAAGATGGGGAACTGAGAGCACAATTTGTTTTCTTTCGTGGGTGAGGGCAGGGCCTTCCTCCAAAGATTAACGACCATCTAGTAAATGCTTCGACGTGCCGTGGGAGATTAAAGTAGGAGAGAAAGATAGAACACAAAAGGAGGAAGAGAAGGAGAATTAAAGTTCTTGGTAGCAAAGCGGCTGCAGCCGGAGCAGCTGCTCGGTGCAGCGTCTTGGACAGATGAGATGAGGGTTGATGCTGAGTGCTGACGTGCTTGTGATGACGGAGATCGAAAGCGCCACCACCTCCCCTATGTGTCCCCCAAACTGCCCCCATTCCTCCCTAGTGCAGCTGCTAGCTAAAAGCCTTCATTAATTCCGACATTTCTTTCCTCTTCATTTACTTAAATAAAACAGTGGCCTCTGTTTTCCTCCTTATTACTCTACACGTTCTTCTCTTTTGTCTTCAAATTACTCCTCCCTTTTTTCCCACTCTCCCATATCCAAACCCCTCACTACCGATGTGTATTCCTAATTCTCAATAAAATAAAGACATAACACTCCATTGATCTTAAACTTTGTCATGCCTCACATTCTGAACTTAAGCCCCAAACAAGGTAAGGTAATAATGATGTGACTGATAAAGGCAGAATTATTTGTTGGAGAACACTTTTAGATGAGAATCATCATCGATCTCCATCCAACAACCATGCATAGTCACAAGTATTGTGGAAAGTTGTAATTGTAATATATCCATTCTCGTCTGCTATTAGGTTGGTCTGAACAGAGAACATGGAGAGAGATACAGACACAATTTTCCCTCACTTTCTATTTCGCTACACAATGCGGAAAGCATCGTGGTTTTGTCTGTAAAAAGGTTGTTCTGATACCAACAACAGCACAGTAGATGCCTCGGATGGAGCCTGAAATGCTGGGTCAGGTATCGGCGAGTATGCGAGTTTATGCACCAATCTGATATAATATTATCATATGGTTACATAGGTTACACTACACAGGAACAACACGTCACTAACTCTGTGCAACAAGAAGGGTGAGAAGGAAGCGAGATGGCTCACTCGTTTGCTACTTTCATCATCAGCTCTGGAAAAAAAGATGGCTGCATCTGAAATGGACGATGGAAGCAGCTAACGAGTGATCCGTCTCACTTCTTACTCATCTCTGTTGAGAGTGAAACACGGCATGTACAGTGTCCATTAAGCAGGTGCTACACACAGAGTGTAACGTTAGCCAGAGATAGCAAAATGTCCGAAATTTGGCAATATTTTACACTGGAAAATCCCACCAGTTAAAGGGCGACATGTTTTTAACACACTGGTATTGGATCGGTATCGTCTGATGGGCAAGTTCAGGTATCGGATCGGTATCGTATGGAAAATATTGGATCGGAACATCTAGAATAAATGTCTTTGCTTTTATTCCTTTTTATTTACTGAACTGGTTGATCTACTGTGTATACAGTAAAAGACAAGCCAGGATGGCTCAAGGAGCAATTACACATGGTTATTATTTGGTTGTGGATTCACAGCTTGTTAAGTAGCGATGATGGTTGTCTCGTGTTCGTCTCACCTCAGCTGTGTTTGGCCACTTCTTGTACAGACTTTCTGGCCACAGATGACAGGAACTGTTAGTGATTCAGTCACTTACTTGTGGTCATTTTGTTGTCTTTGTTCACTGCTGGGTTGAATGCTATCAAGAATCAAAATGAAAAACTAACTTAGAAATCCACGCTCAAGTACATGCAACAAGCACACACACACACACAATCCCATTCTTTCCCCAACTACTTTGTGCACAAAATGTCATCAATTAAACAAGAGACAAGTGGGAAAAGGGAGGAGCGTTTCTTTGGAGGAAAGAGAGAAGTTCATTTTAATATTAATAATACAAAGGTTCTACGTTGAATACTGATTGGAGCTTTTTCATCTTTGATGTTGCAGGCTAGCCTTTACAGAGGAGGGTGCAGTCGCTTCACTCCCTACTAGAAAAGAGAGAGGCACGTCCCCTTTCCTTCCCCACAAAACAGACACAAAAAACAGCAACAAATGAAATGACTTAATAACCATCTTCACCCTCTTCATGGAAAACTAAAAACAAAATGCTTCCAGGTGGCACGTGTGACCCTGAAACTCCAGAATCACTCTGAAGTTGCTTCCCTATTGTACACATTGTCATTTATTGATGTAATGTACTTATTTTGGAAAAGAACATTTTGTTACTGTGTTGACTTAAATGTATTTGTATTGCCATGTGTGTGGTGGTAAAAAAAAAGACAACAGTCAATGTAGACAAAGGAGGGAAAGAGTAGAAATGGGAATCTTTTAGTCTCCCTCCGTCTCACTCTTTTCCTCTACAAGATATTGGTCCGCAACTCAGCTATTTCAGGGTGGCCTTTTGCGCTAGTTTTAATCCCATTTAATTTCTCTACCTTCATTGTTTCAATTAGTCATTTTCCCCTTATACATTAAAAGCACTAATGTTCAGCAATTACAGTTTGAGCAACAAATTTCAGATTGGATTTATTAAGTAAATGATACGGCCAATCCCCCCCTCAGAGAACAGGCTCCATTCTAACTGGAGCTGAGTTTCAGACCGGCTTAATGGGACTTAGAGCTGCTCAGCCCAAAGGGGGTGAAACTGCAACAAATCGCTACCAGGAAGTGATGCATTATGAAACGCAGAAGGTGAGAGGAAGAGCGTGATGTATTACTGAATCTGAATGCAGGAGGAAGTGATGTATTAGCAGGGTGTGAAGCAAGAGCTATGACAGCCATTGCAAAGATAGGGTGCAGTGTGTTAGAGCCCATTGATCGTTGGCATAGTGCCAGAGGCAGGAGGTATCCCATTACTGCTGAATGGCTGTAAAGGAGAAAAGCACATTATTTCTGTTTCATGTCTGGTCACATCCTGCTCACGCTCAGCAATAATCCCACAGTTTCTCAATATGCATATGGAGGAATACTGACAAGTATGTTTGACCCCTTAGTGAACAGATGGGAGGGTGTGATCCTCTTGAATTTAGTTTTAATACTTACAAACACATTTTAATACCATCTCAAAGCTACATTTGTCGCATTTAGCCAGCATAGTTTAGCAGGTTAAGTTCAATATGTCCTATTGATATTAACTCTTTGCTCCTAATATATAAAGCTCTGGTTTGATCCACACTATTCTGATGATCAAACTGAAGAGCATTTCCTTTCAGTGGACATGGAAGCTGTAATAACGGTGGCTATGATCAGTTACGTTTATATCAGATTGATCAAATACATTTGTCTTTTTGATAGTTCAGTAAGTTGACTTACAATAACCTTTACACATATGTCCGTCAAAACGTTTCTGTCACAGTTTGTTTCTTGGATGTAGCTCGGTGGGAATGGTCCACATTCTCAGCCTTGTCTACAAGGCTCTGAACGGTCAATTGTTACGACAGGAATCAGCTGTCAATTAGCACCAGACGCATTTCATTTGCAGGCATGGTGCTTATGACGCTACAAAGCAGGCTGAATGTTAGCAAAACCGGCTGAACCTCTCATGAACCTGACCGGTATGGTCAGCCGACAGCACTGTCACTGACGGGGCATATTAAGTGACTGCCCCATCACAGATATTCAAAGCAATGAGATTCAACACAGGAAATTCTTTCAAACAAAAGACATGTTTACTAAAATACGTGCACGTGTCTGGTGTTCAGGCCCCCCCCCCAGACCCAACTCATGAGATCCTTGCCCCGAGCTGATAATAACTGGTATAGGCTGGTTTAGGCTGCACATTTAAAGCGATCATTTTGGGCCTTTTTATACATTTGAAACTAAGATAATACATTTTAAAATGAAGGGAATTGAGGAAATATAATTTAAATGGTTATTTTTTGCTTATTTTCAAAATATTGATTGTTATTTTCATTTTATTTTAATAGCCTATATTTATCATCCAACACCAGCGATCCAACCAACATGTTCTTAGCCAGAACAGAACCCGGAAATTAAATATAATCAAAATACCACCCGCCAATTTCATTCTTTGCAGGTCACCTGCAGGTACCTGTGAGTACACAAGTTGATTTTGTTAGCACGGAGAGCGATCTACTGCAGGAGTTTCACCAGAGAATGTTGAGTGTTTCGGTTTAGAGTGGCTGAAATGGAAACCCAGCGCAGCTTAGTATCAGTTCCTCCCTGTCTCAGGCATGCGTCTTCTCTCTGAGAACAAGTCTGTGATGTTCCCCTTCACCCACAACAACATGGCCTCAGACCATCTTACTGGATGTCAAGTAAAAGAAGGAAATATAGGATCCTTAATGCAAACACAAGATCTCTCAATTTGATTAGTTTTCAGTGGGATGAGTTGTCACCCAGAGCTCCAATTCAAGACCAATAAAAGAGAAAGAAGCAGCAAAAAGAGCAGTGAAGCCAGAGGAGAGATGCTCAGGTCAGTCATTGTAGTTAAAAGTCTTTAGTATCAGCTGCAGTCTGGACTAGTTTTCCTCTCATTCTCTGCCGGGAGATTGACTCTCAAGGTGACTCCCCTCCCAGGTATAGTGTGTTTTAATGAGGTTGTCAGGCTGGTGTAGAGAAGCAGCTTGATAAGTCTGCTCAACCTAATAACCTCCAACCTGCATCAAAACCCCAGCTAACCGTAATGTAGCCAGTAGGTAACCATGGCTCAGTAGGATGACTTATAAACTTAGGAAGACAGATTTCGATATTTGTTTTGTAATTTGATGGATGCATTTCATGTTTTCAATATAATCTTGGAAGTAGAAAAGAACAACTTGTGCCGCTGAAATCCACATGACACAAGGATAAATCTGTCATGACAGGGATTTTAAGAATTGATAAATGAGATCATGGGCCCGAAAAGGTTGCGATGCCCATTTAACAGCTAATAACAACGCCCCCGACCCGTGGTAGCAGGACCGCATTGTCACGGAAAAGTAGCTCCAGATAGGATCGAATGCAGGTAACATTTGACTGGAGAAGTTTTTTTGCTACTTGGTACGGGGTTTTCAGTCGATAGCTTACCGACCACGGTGTGGCATTAACAGCATCAAATCGACACCGTCACTTCTTCACGTTATCGTTAGTTAACTAGCTGTTGATGTGACTCAGTGTGACTCAGTGCGAGTTATCTTTGTTGTAGTTCAAACAATATTTCCATTACTCAACACATTTTTGCCCAGTTGACTGTTAACTGCAAATAAGAGCAAACACTACGTATTCAGATGTCCCATTTAGAAGAGTGTGAATAAAGATCAGTTTATTAATGTCACTACTTTACAGTGTTGCTACAGCAAACATACATGTCAGTCATGTTGATGTGCTGTTTGTGACAGAAAATACAGGAACAGCGAGATCCAAATAAATAAATAATTATAATCTTTCATAATCATTTTTAAAATGTCAATTTACCGGGAGGATATTCTGATGTGTTATTGGACACTCACAAAAGTCAGAAGTGAATCTTTAACATAAGGCTGATATCAGCCAGATATATGAGCACATGAACGGTCTCAACATGTTCACACTCAAACATGCTGAGGAGACATACGCTGAGAGCAGCACAGGCAGCTCTCCCTAATACACCCAAGCATTCGGTTACACACCAATCTCACTCGCTCTCATCCAGTCACTCACACACACACACACACACAAACTCCCCCACCAGTAAATAGCATCTGTGCCTGCTGTGTCTGATGGGATCGTAAAGAGGGGAGTCAGTAGCGCAGGAAGAAAGGGGAGCGAGAAGAGAAGCAGCAACCGAGGCAATTTACCCCACAGATTAGAGATAAGAGAGTTCAGTCAATAAGCACTGATCTCATTTGAAGATATACCAGACTGGCTAGACTCACACACACACACACACACACACACACACACACACACACTAGTTGGTCTATTGCTATTACTGTTGTGTCTGTCTGCAGACTGTCTTTTCTAGCATTCTCTTGTTGTTTTCACCCAGGATAAGACCATTGTTAGAGTAAATATGGATTGGACAAATCTCCCAGTCGCTGCCTCGCCACAAGTCTTCTTTTTTTGTCTCTACACAGACAAAATGTGGCCTTAATCTAACATGGCTGCGGCTTCTTAAGACAAGCCCCTGCACTCTGTACAACTTTGCTGCTCTTCGTTTCCCCTCATTGTTTAGAAGCGACTGTGCATTAGAGTCAATGCTACATGTTGTCACAGCAGTATGGTGGGCAGACCGATTACAAAGAAAGGATCTTTTTCTTAATCCACAAATCCCATTAGAAGACCAAAACCAACAATGAATCAATCCTACTGCTTAAAATATCAGCTTCCTCTGAAAAGCTACATTGTTGCATCAACCGAGTGACATGTTCCTTCGTCACCATGAACACACACACACACACACACACTGTTGTTTATTTTTCACTCAATCACGCACACACCATCCTGCTGCCACAAACATTCCCTAGAGAAAGAAATGTGGATTAATCCGCTGCTGAAAATAGTCCTAAACGAATGCTCTGTGTCTTCCTGTTTGAGTCAGACTTGTTAAAGGCTTAAAGCTGTTTCAGGACTTTGCTTTGGAATGGAAGGCAGCGCCACAGGGAGGGGCAGTCAGGGAAGTCAGAAAGTATTTTGGTTTGGACGAATTCAAATGCTATATTATAATATTTAGAAATATGCATTACTAAAACAATATGACAACATGATGAGGGCCTAAATGGGAGCAGCAAAGCAAGTTTAGATCATTCTTCATTTGACATTAAAAGCTTTTACAGATGTGCACTCTTATACACAGAACATGTGTTCTATAGAGCACAATGTATTCTTTCAGTGGTGATGGGATATTGACTGCTTTTCATAACCATTAAAATATGAGTATATATATTCAAATATTAGTGTCTTCTTTTATCCATCGCTGCTTCATGCACTTTACAATTTTAAAATGTATGTTTGTCTTCAGGTTGTGGAAGTCATTTGCCAGTATTTGTGTATCATAGAAAGAATTGTAATAGCGTAGTATTTATTAGTCTATTATTTAGATTCATATTAACAATATGTTCTTATACTACAGAAGAAGAAAATATATATCAAACGAGAAAAAAAAAGTTCTTCCTTTTGTATAGTTGTACATCAATGGTTAGGGCTCAAGACAACGGCAACGTTTTATATGACAAGAGAAGGCTTTCCCTCTGTTTCTGTTTGGATCAAGTTTGATGTCTTTCTGTGTCTGTGGTCACGTTACTGTGTGAGGTGTGTTCTGTTCGGCCGTAGGCCTACTGTCTATAGCAATGTGTACTAAATAACCTCTACGTCTCCCTGCTCTCGGGCCAGACACTTTATGTTTTCATCTGCTGCCCTTCTGTTTGTCAGAGCTCGTTTCAGTCGGGAAATGGAGAGCACAAGTTTAAATGAGTCAGTCTGTTTCTTGGTTTTATGACATCTCTAAAGCACCGAGCCTGTGCTGAGGGATGGAGCAGCCAGACAAAAACAACTGTCTTCAAGGTTGCCATCAATGTGAAACAAAGATAGAGAACTGAGGTTTCTCTTTTTCTTCAGTCCTTCCAAAAACAAGTCAAAAGCCTTCAAAAAGATACATGCTAAAAACTACCTCACACTAAACTAAACCACCCTTTTTAACTGGACATGAAGCATCATGTAGCATCATGATCTTCTGCTTCCATGCTCCACAGAGCAGGAGCCAACTGTTCCCTCAGTGTTAATTAACAAAACAGTAGTTCTTTGGGGGTTGAAAGAGTTTTCAGCTGTGACTTTAAGGCAGTTTTTTATGTCTGATTATTATTGTTATTATTGAACACAAACCATCATCTTGTGTCTCACATTACCAGGTAGTTTTGTTGCCTGAACCTAACCCAATCACGTGGCATTGTGTGACGGGAGGCTGCATGAAACATAATCATGAAACATATTTTTGGTTGAGAAACGTCCATATAACAGCTGTAATTCATACAGTGATTCGAGGTCTCTTTCTATACATCCTTTTTCTGCATTTGACCAAACGACTGATCATCTTTGTGGGGACGACTGTCTCTGCCAAACACCACGGTAACACATCCGACCCTGTCTCCGACTGAAGGATGTTCCCATTCTCAATTACTTGTTTCTTTGTTGATTAAGCAAATGGAGCTGCTGTCAAACTTGATCTGACAATAAAGTACTATCATCACCATCACCATAATCATCTTCATTACGTTGAGAGGGGAACTCCTTTTCTCCGGGATATGGTCACAGTTTTAACTCGTGATTATCGTTGGAAATCAAAATAAAACAAAACTGCAACAAAAGTACTTGGTTGGGTGAAGTAAAAACATAATGGTTTGTCTTCAAATACTTGGTTATGTTATTCAAGTTACAGACAAATTGAAATAGGTCATCAATGCCTTCTAGTTTCTCAGTGGTCCCCCGGTCTAAAGAGGCCTCCTCCTTACATGGACTATAATTAGAAAGACAAACACAATCTGTCTCCCTCAAAATGTAATTGACAAAGCAGTTTTTTGTATGGCAAGGTCATTTTTTGGAGACTAGGCTGAAATATATGTTGTATCAGTGTTGATTGCATCTTAGTGGTCCAGTCAGTGTACCTCCAGAGGCAGTCCGGGTTGTAAATGACTAGGGCTCCAGCAGCAAGCTACAAAGACTTTCCTCTGTGGGATTGTGGGTGACAGAGCCCGAGTCAAAAGACTTATGAACAGAGCGGGCTTCTACTATCAAAGGAGCCACAGGGGAGCCAATTTAAAGTCACATATTTTTCATAAAGCCATAGAAGGACTCATCACAGCAATGTTCTGAGCCGAAGCAGAGATGAGGTGCAGATGTGAGAAGAACCACATCAGCAATGTTCAGCACAGACTCTATTCTTTCCCTTTGGATAGCTTTTAAACATGTGTGCTCTCCTTTTCTTTCACCGTTATGGGTTTACATGTCAAGTTATTTTTTTGAGAAAAATATAAGCAAACAAACGCTCTGTAGTTGTAGTTTAAACACGTGCTGTGTGGGATTCTCCTCTGTTGTTGTTTTTGTTGTTTTTATCTGATATGCACATGTATCTAATCTGTAATTATTTGATAAGTGGTTTATTTAACAGTATTCGCTAAATCATTTTAAACGTTTCTGTGTTAAGTTTTTTCTCTGATATAGCCTACTCACATGGGACAAATCTAATGAATATGTACTAGGCTGCATATATCTGCTGGCTATAAACTATTTAGCTGCAGCGTCAGTGAATGCAGCACTTGATTTATATTTATGTTTCATTGTGTCTATAAAGCAAACATACATATATATATATATATATATATATATATATGTATGTGATATTTAACTGTTTATTCTCAAATCTCAATATACTTTGTCTTTAAAGATGCAGGTGTCAGGTTCTGTTCTTTCCTCAGCCTCTGGCTGTTGAGCCTCATCTCTCTCCTCTAAAGCTCATTCCTTCTGTGAGGAGTGAGAGCTGACGTGGTTGTGTCAAATGTCACGCACATGTACACACCTCAACCCACGGACAGGCGGGTGTGGAGAAGCGAGGGGAGGCCCGTAGGTGTCTTTGTGGAGTTGGAGGGGAGGGTACAGTGGAGCTTGGGGGGGGGGGGGGCTTCTCAACCCATTAACTTCGGAGGGAGGTGTTTGCCAAAAGTGATTAGTGTGTTTGTTAGCTCTGAGCAGCTCTCAGCGAGGCTCTCCTCTTCATCTCCTCTGTGCACCTCAGCCTCCAGACCTGCCCCTCCGCTCAGCCCCTTGCTGCTTTCTTTCCCCTGCGAGGCTCCACTTCTGCAGCGGCCCCGGTATAGAAACCAGGGGAGGGAGCAGGAGCAGGCCTTAAGCTGAGACAAGAGGACACCGTTATTAACCGTGATCGGCGACTCTGTGTCTCTCTCTGTCTCTCTGTCTCTCTGTCTCTCTGTTTCTCTCTCTCTCTCTCTCTCTCTGTTTCTCTCTCTCTCTCTCTGTCTCTCTCTCTCTCTCTGTCTCTCTCTCTCCAGCGGGGCAAAACCCAGCATCTACAAAGTTATGCTGAAATTTAAGTCGGCCTCTTTCTGTTCTCCCCCAGACACACTCACCCACACACACCTCCCTCTTTCGCCTCAACAACTCATCTCAAAGAATTAAAGAGGTTCTGTCAAGACGAGAGCCTCCCAGGACACTGCCAGCCTCCCTCTCTCCCCCACTCCTCCCCTCCTTTTCTCTCTTCCCGCTGATGCACTTTGCTGCTCGTTCTCTCACTGTGGAGAAATGAGGATTGTCTTGTTTGTAAAACAACAATGAAAGTGCTCGCTTGATCCTGCAATGCCTCTCTGTTAGCCAACACTGATACTTACAGACACTGTGTACACCATTGACAGTTACTTCTGGATCTGAAGTTTTAATTGATATTGTTTTTTATTTAGTTTTAATTTAAATGTCTTCAACACCCTGCCTGATCACTGCTAACCCATCTTATGCAGAATTAGAAAAAAATAATAATGAATAAATCTAATAATAATAATGAAGGTCATTAGAATTTCTATAAGAAGATTACAAAGTGTGCAAAGATACCAAACATAACAGGCTGTGTGAACTGAAGGGAAATGTGTATAAAATGATGCACAAGAGCCATAAAACATAAAGTCTTCATTTAGAATATTTTACTTTACTTAAAAGTCACCCGACTGTTAGTCTAAACTATCTAATGCAGTGGGTTTAACGGCTTCTCTTCACTAATTAATAACATTTTCTAAACGAGCCAAATAAATCTCATAGCCAGTAAATCTTTATTTGATTCTCGGCTGCTTCTAAGCGTTAGAACATGTAAATAGAGATTATATGTGTGATACTGTCAAACAGTGTGGAAAAGGTCTCAAATGTAAACAGGTGCAACCCTGTCTTCTGTCCCCCTTTAATCTACATCACAGATTATATTATCGTCATGGAGGAGAGGAAATCTGTCTTTCAGGACAAAGACACAGAAGTGTAAGTGAGAAAAAAACAGAAAGTCCCTGTGTGTCTGAATTTTCACTTTATTTAAAACATTGACTAATAAATACTTTCTACACACCATAACAATTCTAATCATAGCCATCAGAGTATCAATAGATGAAGGTAATACATTCATTCACTGCTGCCAGTAGAAACGCTTCATGGTTTTTCAGTGTCTGAGCAGTGAAGGCCGTTTACACACTGAGGTTTGACTGATGTGCACACAGCACCAATACCGACTGCAGCTTTTTCATTTGTCAAACGGTCCAGCTGTGCTGTCGTCATCAGAAACTGACGGCGGTTCAGAGGGAAGGATGTCCCTCCAGAAATGTCTTCCCTCGCTCCCTCTCCTTCCTGCTCCTCTCCATGTGTCCTCAGTGTATTCAAGGAAAAGACACAAAAGTCATCATGTCCTGGGGCAATGCTGATGTTTTTGAACCATCTTTTCCTAACCTTAAGAGCGTTGCGTTAACGAACAGAACCATAATAATGTTAATCCATCAAGGATATTGTAGCAAAATCAATGAAATGTATATGCAGTCAACATTTAGCAGATACGTTCAGAAGGTGTTGAAACTTTGCATATGCATTGATTCAAACTGTTTCCACTTTAAGTGGATAGAAATCATAATCTGAGCGTGATTACCTCAAATTCATTCCTTCAAAACATATTTGCTGTTGGGAATGAGTTAGATGTACACAGAAGTATCGTCTAGGTAACAGGGTTGCATCAAAAGTTCCATCAATTCACTGCATTACATTATCACAGAGGAGATGAACCAAACTGATCTCACTGTCAACAAATGGACAAAGAAATGAGCCTGAACTCCTGTGAACTCCTGCTGCTGCTGCTGAAGGGGGTAAACCTGTGTCCTGGTCCCAGCTGTATCCATACAGTCCTCTTATGATGCTGTTTCACAAAGAAATCTGATTCCTCAACAGAAATCAATCTTTATTGCTCACTGATTGAATACTATTTGCTCAGTGAAGACTACATCTGATTGATTATAATGCTGCATATAAAATGACCCTTCCACTGTTGTTTACCTGTCTTTAGGAAAAGAAACAGTATTTTGTTGTTTTACACTGTAGCAAATACCACAATGTCCTATTTACACTGACTTGCTTGTTTTCTCTTTTTTAGTAAATAAAAGAAAGACTAGAGGGATGAGTACAGATGGACATCAACTAAAAAAAGAGAAGAACAACACGGACACAGAAGGACACTTAAAAAAAAGATCAACTAAAACAAAAAGATCCCATTTGTAAAGGAGCCCTTCTATCAAGAGTGACAGTCTGAGAGGACGGACGGGGGATGTTTGTGGGCCTGCTCCGAGGCCAGGGCCTGAACCATTGAACCTGTAGTCCTTGGGGGAGGGGGCCTGCTGGCCCTGACCCCTGAAAAACAAGCCTTGCTGAGTGGAAGAGACCAATTAGAGAAGTCACCATAAAACATTTTATTTTTGTAAACTTTTTTAAGTTTATGATTTCCAAAAAGAGCAAACATAATGTACGTATATACATATTATATATTATATGTGTGTAATATAGTAAGTATGTTTTAAAAAAAAAGAACTTATGTGTCTTTGCAGTTTAGATGAGGGAGGTGAGGTGAGGTGAGGAGATACCAGCTCCCCCCCAGTCTTCTGATTATCTCCACCCTCACCCTGCACTAGATGGAGCAGGGGTGTTGTAGAGGGTGCAGACTTGTATGTGTGTGTGTGTGTGTGTGTGTGTGTGTGTGTGTGTGTGTGTGTGTGTGTGTGTGTGTGTGTGTGTCTGTCTGTTGAGGGGTGGGGGGGTAGCTGGTCCAGCAGACATGTCACTATGTGATTGCTATGGGAATATGGAGCAGTCTTCAGATAATAAAACGCTTTTTGGAGCCTGTCTTCCACTAATGGACTGCAGTAGTGTAGTTCTTACTTTGGCTAGTTTTGTCAAGCAGTTTGCATTTTGTAGATTCCAAAAAAATACGAATGATGAATATGTCTCCCTACATTAGTCTGTGCAAATGGATGTAGAGAAGGAGAGGCACAACGCGATTATTTGATGAGTATCAGCTCAGCTGGAGAGCTGAGAGGTCTGCTGGAGGCCTGGCTGCCCCCTGACATCGCTACCAAACATGTCATTGTGGTGTTGTGGTTGAGGTGGCTGTGCTGTGTAGTGAATTGCTTTTGTACATCGTGTTGGTTAGGACAGGCCAGGGCAGGGGTGGGTGGCACAGGAAGTCTTGAGGGAGGGTATACATTAGAAACACAGGAGCCGTCTCTGAAGCGTGGGAGGAAAGTCTCCCGTCCATCGTTGAACACAGCCGGCGGCTTCCACCGCCGAGAGGGATGGTGTGATGACATGGGTGGGGGGGGGGCTATATGAAGTCAAAAAAAGTGTCACGAACAAACAAAAGTTTTACTAAGAGTCTCTTTAAACCTTTCTATTTATATGGATCTCTACTTTAGTGACATCCTTCTATATTTAAACGTTGTACTAATAACATGCTGTCAGGCATGGTCGGAGAGTCAGTTGTAGCCATTTACTAATGTTGTATTTATTGTATTACCAGTAAGGAGAAAAAACATTTATATATGAATATAGATATATCTATTTGTGATCTGCAACTCTTGGACATAAGTTTGCCTTTGATTTTCAACTTCCATGCAGGATTCAATGCACTGTCGATGTATGATGAGGTTTCTACTTGTGTGATGTTTTATTCTGTTGACATTCGTTTCTTTCCTTCAGTTCAGCTACTGAATGTATCTTCAAAAACTCTTAAACCTTTTAGGTAGATGTTGTTGTTTTATATATACTTCAAAAGAAAAACATACAGTACTCTGTAAATGATATACATGTGTAAATGATATAGCAAAATGTTTCTGATAATATGCTGGACTTCTTCTTCTTCTGCTCACCCAGATAGACTGTAATGCAATGGCCAAAAAATAGAAAGAGTAAGAAAGAAAAGCAGAGATGAGGGAAGCATTTAAAAGGAACACCAGTACCCTGCAGCCAGGGGGAGAGGCAGAAATGTGTAATCGTTACAGGATCAGTCAGAATTGTTCTCAGCCAGGCTTTTCAAATTTGATAAGAACAAGGAGACGGGGAGCGTCCCGTCCTGTGTGAGAGGGAAAGACAGACGGAGGAGGGAAAGATTAAAAGAACTTTTTTGAAATATAGATTTTTCTCCCATTTTTTTCTTCAGCTTGTCTGTTCTGTCTCCCTTTGTCTTTCTCCCTTGAATCTTAACGTTATCAAGGTGCTGGGGGCAAGTGCTATGTGGGGGGTGAGGAAGAAGAAGAGGAGGAGGGGGGGACATTGGAGGGAGTAGGGTACAGTCTCCTCTGAGGTACATGGGGTGGACGAAATAACAGAAACTTCCATTAGTACATCATGATGTTGACTTTGTGTTGATTCAGAAGGGGTTCATACTACTTCTATTTGTATTATTAACAATGATCATGAAAAATGGGGAAAGCATTATATATGTTTTTATTGTTATTCATCACTTTAATTAATATCTAACAAATTCTATCTGCACTTGAGGCCTTTATACACCGTGTGCGTGACGAATCAATAACAGAAAAATACTCTTTTGCTAATATTTTATGTCTAGGGCTTTTATTGTGAAAGGCAAGAATGGACTGAGTGGATCTGGTCTGCAGCCTTTGTCAAGGTTGAAAGAGTAATAAAGTGTGTTGTCTTGATTCGGACTATGGGGCCTCTGTGTTGCTGTTATTCACAACTCAACCTGTTTGGCCGATTGGTTGAGCGACAGCTCCAAAAAATCGACCTCTTTCGGAAAAAAGTACTTTTTGCTTTTTCGCTGCATCATATTTGTGCTCTGTGTAACAGTACGCACGACTAAAACAGTTTGAAAAAGTACAATAGATGTGTGAGTTAATCGCATGAAACAAAGCGCCCCTGGTGTGTAAAGGCCTTTAGTGGTGTACTCGGTGTACCTCACATGAGCTGCTCTCACCCAATCAGCATCATGATCAATGAAATGTCCAACAGAGAACATCCTCCTCATCTCAGGGCTTGTTTGTTTTTGTACCAATGAAACATGATCATTCTTGGTGTACTAATCGTTATTTACAACATATCAATAGATGTTTTTAATTTATCCTTTTTTGAACAAACTGCTTGGTTGTCCTGTGTAGCTGCCTTTGCAGCTGTGATTCAGTTCATCTGATGTTCAGCTTTGTGTTTCCATTATTTTGTCCACCTCCTGTACAGCACAGAGTGTAATGGTGAAAGTGGAGTGATCAGAGGTCCTCCTGGATTGGTGGCCGACATTCTGAAGGCCCTGAATATAAAAAAAAGAAGAATGTTCAATATCCTCCTCCTCTTCCTCCTCTTCCTCCTCTTCCTCCTCCTCCCCTGTTTCGTCCTCTTTCAGTTCAGCTTCCCCAATGTGCAAAGACTCAGATGTTGCTTCTGTGTGAAAGGATCCAAGGAAACTTCCCATGTTGCTGCATTTATTCCTCTCAGTCATTCAAAGTGCATGTGGCACAGAGGACGGGACATGAGCGTCTCTGATTGGATGTCTACTTCAAAGACTAAAGAGAGACTAAGTGAGTCTGAGTGGGTGTGTCCAGTGGACTGACTTTTTAATGCCTGTCCACCACCATCCCTCAGCAATCCACTGCTGAGCTTTTTAACTGGGATGATACAATAAGACATGAAGACAGAAGACAACAGACAAAGACTTTTACGGAAAACAAACTAAAAACTAATGAAAAACAACTAACGATGTCAATCTTAGCAGAGATCCAGGTATCCTCCAATCTCTGCCGCGTTCTTCTGATTCTGAATTTTTTATGTTCTTTTCGTTTGTCTGTTGAAGACTTCCGTCATGTTTACATGTACTGTAAATGCTGTCCATCCATTACTGGTTGGAGAGATTTTAAAAAAATACGATGTGAAGCAGCTTTCATTCTAGCTCTGGTATTCTCTATGGCTGATTACTGTAATCCTTAGAAAAGCCTTCTGTTCAAGCTAGCATGTCCTCCTTTACCTTGGTCCCTTAGTCCTTCCATCCCTGTTCCCTACAGAAAACCCCGCCTTTAGGCATCCATACCATAGCAAAGCCCAGACCTGTTTCACCTGCTCTACAGTACACATACTATATGAAAAATCCTTGAGCTTCCTACCAAAATCTATGTGGGTCTTCTGTAAAACTTCCCCTGTTCCTTTCTATTGTGTATACCTCAGATGCAAGCCCTAAAGCAGCTATTATTCTCTGAAACCTCCTGGCAACCAGACCTCGTTCCCACAGCCCCCCCCCCCCCCCTAGTGTAGCCCAGCTAGAGCCCAACTACCATCCATGAGCCAAAACCACACCTACCTCCCCTAGTAACCCGCTGACCTCCACCATAAAGGCCACAGTATACTTTCTGTAGAGACACATGTTGGCAGGTTTGCTCAAACGAAACGTACAAATTCTTTCCACGTCAGCCCAAATTGTGCATTTATCTGCAGTTTGTCAAAAGCATCATAGAAATGTGTTTTATCAAGCTCAGATCTTATCTTAAAACCATTCAATCTGCTTCTAAAGTGTTGATGAATGCATGAAACACTATGTGAAGCAGGTCCTACTTCATGTCATTGTACTACAAAAAAAGAATCTGTTTTTGTCAACAACAAAGGAATACTGTAGATCAGGGTCAGGGTACATTATCTGGGTTATGATTGAACTGCTTAGGTTGTCCCCAGTTGTACACCTGGTAATGAAAAGATGTATTTGACTTATTTTACATCAGACCAAGCTCAATGAGCATAAATTGACACGATAAATGTATATAACTTAACCCGTACAATCAACTACTGATCTCACTACCTTTACACATCTGTATGTCCAAAAGATATTCATTGTCTTTCTAGTGAGGACAGTCTCTTCAGCGCCACCCCAATTGCTGTGCAGTGGAAATAATTGTACAATACAAAGCTGTCGTGAAACATCTACAATTTGTATGTGGGATCTTCTTCTTTTATGTTACTATTTCAGCAATTTAGAATTTTGCTAAAAGTATACTGTTGCCTTTACACATCCACGTCACTCCCCATCCCCCGACAGCCTCCCTGTCCTATGCAGATCCCCAAAGCACAAAGGTTTGAATGCTAACCAGTGAGTACAATAGAAAGAAAACAACACATTTCTGTCCATTCTGTTTGTATTTTTCTGTCTGTTTTATCTGTTTGAGGCTTTAATGTGCTTTTGTATTCCTTACAGTATGTACAGATCCTCCCTTTCTCTCTGTCAATAGCAGAACCTTGTATTACTGTATATTACAACAAAGAGACTCTTCATGTGTGGCTGTGGCTTCACTTAACCTGTGCAATCGACACGTTCCTCTTTCTCTGCAAACAGTTCCGATGCTATATATACATATATATATATATATATATATATATTTGTATATACTGTATATATATACTGTATATATATATATATACATATAAACATATGAACACCGCACTGGGTTTGGTTGTTTTTGTATTTGTTTTTCCTGTTTTTTCTTTCTGTATGCTCCCAATGTGCTTCACCGAAACAATACTATTTATTACATTATTTGTACATTATTATTATTATCACAATTATTATTATTGCAGTTATTACTACCATGATTACTATTAATAAACATTTCTTTCATCAGTAACTCCCTGTTGATGCGGTTAATGCAGTTAAAGTGGTTTCACGCATGATCACACGGAGAAGTCTTTTTATGCACACATGAAGTAGAATGATGGATTACAAAAATGTTCTTTTGAAGAGAAAGACTGCTTGAACAAAAGGCAATATTTTTGGACTACTAATACATTTGTGCAAAGCACTGAACCACTTAAAATGCTGCATCTATGCAACACTTTTTGCATCTAGCACATCCTTATTTGAACTCTTTCTAACGGTCAGATCAGGACAGATATTTTCAGTAAAATCAAAATCAAAATGTCACTGTGAATTTGGTAATTTCCTAAATTATGAAAAATGATCTGTCTTCTTAATTGCTATCTATTATTGGAGCATGGAAAGCCCAAACATGCAAATCACATTGCACTTGATAATATAACTGTTTCCAAGCAATACAGTCATATATGTTTGTGGTCCAATTAGATGTTGTTCCGTGTGTCGTTATTCTCTGCTGCTCTGCCGCCGCAGATACTAGTAGAACTCAAAGTACCATCTGCATAATGATGCTGATTTAGTCATGATGACAAGTGACTCTCGCAGTGCTAGTCGGAGCTCAGCTTAGTTTTGGCTTCTTATTCACACTCACACACATACATACAGTGAATGCCATCACAGTCTACCTATCTAGCTCCCAGCCTTACCCACCATGGAGGCCACTCCCAGAGACGGGGATAGAGAGAGAGGGATGATGGGACATTGATAGCCATTTGTCTTCCATTTCCTTAGGGACACAAGACGGAGTGCTGTTGTCCGTCTCCACCACTATCATTTACTTAAACAAAACAAATGCCTCATCGATCCCCTTCCCACCTCACACCCCCCTCGTTCCCCTCCCAAGGCAGCAACCAGGGAGCACACACAACACACACACACACACACACACTGTATTGACACAGACGGGCAAAAAAACAGTCTTGTACACCTCACAGCATTGATCCTCTTCTCCAGCACTTTGTCATCAACCTGTGGACCAAACAATCCCCACTGTCGCCACTGTCCAAGACAATAGATTTTGCTGTTTTAGCAGCTTTGTCCGTCCTCTGTGGGCCTTAAGTGGTCCAGCTGTACGGAGAATGGTGGCAAGGACCACTCAGGCCATCACAGGGTTACTGATTGGAGTTGTCTGTTCAGTAAATGGAGGTCTCCTGAAACTGCCTTGATAACACTATTTCCCCTTTTCTCTTCAGAATGTTACAGGGCATTTTCAAAAGTTCAGCTGCAGTGTGCAAACACGCAGACACACACACACACACACACACACACACACACACAGGCCACTCCCACTAATAGCATTACCCACACTAGATTAGAGCGATCTAGCATTCCATTCTCCTCGCTAGGCTGACCTGCTCATTATAGCGGCACGGACAACACTCCCATCATTTCATTTCCCAGTAATAAAGTAGTTTAGCTAGCCTGCGCTATATTAGCTGGCAGAGAGAATACAGCTGGCCAGCTCATAACTACACGTGTGTCAGAGATGGGGCACTTGACCCTTTGCTAAGTATCGCCCCTAAAACGCAGACTGGCCAATCACAGTGTCTCATGGAATGTTTTAAGATTTCCTAGTCCTGGTTAAATGTTGTGTAATAAATCTTTTTTTATGTATTGATAGTGACAGTGTCAGCGGAGCAGGCACCAGACCGGACCACCAAAATAGTAGCCCAAAGCCCCTGGTGTGGCAGCGGCGCGACTGAAGAGCTGGAATCCCCAACCTGAGGTGCAGGCACAGCTTTTGTTTTTTGTTATTGTTCTTACTTTTAAGTGATGGCTGACGGGTTTGGTGAGCAAGCCCCAGACCCTTCAGAGGGGGGTTTGCTCATCATAGTCAGCAGTGTCTTAGTGTTATTTTTCAGTTTTTGTTGTTGGGGGTTGTGGGTCGAAGAATTCCAGCACCTATTCGCCGTGCCGCAAAAACCATATGAACAGGCTCAAAACTGTGGAGATGACAGTGGACTTCAGGAGGAGCCCCCCAACACGGCCCCCCCTCACCATACTCAAGCACTGTGTCGGCTTTGGAGTCCTTCAGGTATCTGGGATCCACAATCTCTCAGGACCTGAAGTGGGCCCCCAACATCGACACCATCAGGAAAAAGGCCCAGCAGAGGTTGTACTTCCTGCACCAGCTCAGGAAGTTCAACCTGCCTCAGGAGCTGCTGATTCTGTTTTACTCAGCCATCATCCAGTCTGTTCTCTGCTCCTCTATCACTGTGTGGTTTGGATCGGCCACCAAACAGGACAGTAACAGACTACAACGGACTGTCAGGTCTGCAGAGAGGATCATTGGTGCCAGCCTGCCCTCCATCCTGGACTTGTACACCTCCAGAGTCAGGAAAGATCACTGCAGACCCTTCACACCCTGGACACAAGCTGTTCTAACTCCTCCCCTCTGGTAGGCGCTACAGAGCTCTGTATGCCAAAACTACCAGACACAGGAAGAGCTTCTTTCTGCTGGCTGTCACTCTCATGAACAATGAATCAGTCATACTGCACTATTACCTCCATTTAGACTATCACCTCAATTTCTTTGACACTGTTGTTGTATAGGTTTATGCTCATACGTACATTAAAAGGCGTAATATCGGAATGCAGTCAGCTTGGTGTTTTTGCGAAAGATAATTTATCTTTGAGTAATAACAAAATACACTAAAAAAACATTTGTGTGTCATTTTATCCAGTTGAAACTCTCAACCTGACTGATTCTTTACATTTTCCTTTTCCCATGTGTGAATTGTCTCTTTGCTGCAACATCAGTCCAGCGGCAACATTTGGTGCCAGAGTAGGAAGTCCTTTATGTAGAGAGACGAAAGGTGAGTGTGTGGAGTCCGGGTGGTGGATAGGCATGTTGTGCAGTCCCATCACAGACCTGCATTTACCGTTCCATTATAACCACAATGAAATATTGCCAGCATTCATATATCATTTATTGTCATTATGCAACACAGTGATACACAACAAAATGCAAGAAAAACAAGACAAAAAAGCTTCTACTCTACACTACTGCATTCCTGTAGATCCTGGGCGTCAGGAGCCAGTCACCAACCTCCCGTTGCTGAGTTAGTCTGAAGTCTTATTTCATCAAACAGACATCAGACAGCAAGGGGAAGACTGGGTAGTGGAGTAGTCAAGCTGGGTTAGCTGAGCCCCCATCCCGGCTCTCCTCCCTCTCCTCCCTCTCCTGGTGCAGTCAACTCCACTTTGGGTGGCGCTTGGTCCTGCATGTCTGTGTGGTCGCCCTGGGAGGCGATCGTCTCAAGGTGCACTGAACTATATCCAATCCCCACGCTTCCATCTCCAATTGATGAGTGTATTCAGTCATATGCCATAATTCTACACCAATACAAATTTAGCAAAATTCAGGGGACCTACCGACTGCAGCATATACATGCACCGCCATAGTTGCCATGCACATACATTGTAGAAAGTCAGAATTTAAAATGTATTGAACTTAATCCAGGGTTTTGCAATGTGTTGGACAAATTAAACATTCTCATGTGAGATAAAAACAATAAAAAAAAGTCAAACTGATATAACTGCTTTCAGAATACAAAATGAAGAATGTGTTCACATGTGAAAACAAGAGAAACACGTGTATTTTGAATTAGTGACTTCAGTGACATACACACACACTTAATAACCTTAATGCAATAGAATGTGTGAGTTTACACATTTAATTATCATTTCATCTTCATGTCCATAAAGTGATATCTTTTGAAGTGTAACAAAAAACACAAAAAATGTTTGGATAGTCTGATCGTCTGATGAATCTGAAAACAAGCGTTATAACTGTCTGAGTAACATAGTAAGACAGCATGTGTCTTTTATGGTCCATCATGATATGGCACATATGAGTGAGCCCGACCACAAGAACAGCTGGCGCTCTACAAACACACACAGCAGACACACAGAAATAAAATGTTTGAGGTCCCCCAGAGGACAGTCTATTAGTGCTAATACCCGCCGTCCTCTGTGTATTGTTCTGCTCCTGATGATTACACGGGGAACATCCCATGTTACAACACACAGCCTATCGTCTCATATCACATAACCCATGTAAGAGATGAGGATGTGGATGGGTGGCTGAGGGGAAAGGGACTGGCAAAGCATTAATACTACTCAGTGGTGCGGTAAATTAATTTTGGATTGCTTCTCTGGGTTTGAACAAAATTGTTTTGTTGAGGGGAAAAAAGAGATTAAGGTTTTTAATTATACTGGGTAATTCATTCCACAAAATAAATCCCCACTAAAATGGTCTCTTCAGAGGCAGAGGAGATGTGTCAGCCGTCTCGTGGTGTCGTTATTAAGAGATGCCCCACGCACACAAACACACACATAGACAGTCCGCCATCAGTCGTGTTCACCGCACCGGTGCCACTTCCTCTAGACTGCAGTTTACCGCCCGGTTACACTTCCTGTTTATGGGAGAAGCACAGTCTTCAGAAAGTACAAGTTGCAGTTAATAATGGATTTAAATGACGGTTAAATCTCTCTTTTCCTCTTTGCTCCACTTTGACCAATTCATACTCTGAGGGCAACATATTAATGTTTGTCCTCAAACAGCTGGAGCTCCATCCAAATCCCACCTTGTCCATTTTCCAATTTACCAATCCAACACAGACAGGGGGGAGAAAATAAAAGTCCCCTGCAAATGATATCAGCTTTGTTAGCTCTATAATTTATTCATAATTGGATATAATTGAATGGCGATAACTGCTGAATGTGTTCTTTAGTGAGCTTCAGGCAATTAGTGGGGGGAATTACTGACAATTACTGTTGACTTCTCCTGACATCCTACGATTTCCTGTCACTCCGGGTTCAGGTGAACCGGCTCCTCCTGGCAGAGGTGTGTGTACGTTCATCTAAGAGTCACAATCAATGGGAATCATGTGTGAAGTGGACCACAGTGAGATACTGCTAATACTGAAGACAAGGAGCCAGTTAGGAGGAGGAGGCTTGGGGAAGTTTCCTTAAAATAAAGTATACAATTACTTGTTAGTTATTATTCACTTTAAAAAGTTATGGAAAGTACTCAACAGTAAAAGTAATAAGTTACATTAGTTATTTCATTCGCTTACTCAGGCCAGTTCTGTCAAAGCTGCTTTCCAACAACTCAAACGCCTCCACACACGCATCTTTAGGCATCTTATGATGTGATGATAATGATTGATGATGATCATTTTACTAGAAAGCCTCCATTGCAATGGGAACATTAACCAGGCAAGGGCGTCTAAAGAAACATAAGACAAATAGCAAGATAAGACGTCCACTGACTCTTGGTCGATGAAGTGAAGGTGAAGTTAATTAAATATCTGAGTTGTTTGTTTTATCATTTTTTACAGGATGTATCCTATGTATTACATGCAAACGTACTTAGGGTGAGATATGCTAACCAAGGAAAATAAATGTATTTGTTCTCTGCAAACCCCAAAGGTCAGCTTGCCTTCTGTTAAATGAGAGATTTGTTGGCAACTCGTGTGAGTCTGTCCTATTATTGATCAATAATAATCTTATAAATCTTCAAATCAATTCTTGTCAGTGCTTTTATTTGTGTTTGCTTCTAGTGTTCTGACAGAATTTCCCTGACAACGACCTTTGAACTCTTCCCAGTGGAATCTGTGGGTGCTGTGGGTGGTTTTGATCTGATTCTCACTCCCAGCTCGTCAAATAACACAAATAGCTCTGACAATGCCCCTCGGAATTTGAGATGGCCGCATGAAGTCCTCCTTTAGCGGCTGTATGGGCGTTCAACCAGGAGACTGCTGTTCATGGAGTGAAACTAAAAGTAAACTAAACGTCATGTTTACTTTAGGCCCGTTAGCCTTGTTGAGACTCGTTAGTCATGTGGAGACTCAGGCTACATCCATGCTACTCTGTTTTCGTTATAAAACGAAAACGATCTCCGTCCACACAGCGTTTCAGAATCAATTTTCGAAATGATCTCTGTCCAGACTAAAACGCCTGAAAACTAATATCACGTGACTCTTCACGTACACTGGGCATGTGGGTGAGTGCCGATGTAAACAGGAAGTAGATTTTTGCTAGGTTAAAAAAAAATACGACAGAGTAATAAAGTAGTCTTTAATAATGAAAGGTTGTGTTTGATCTTCTCTAAAATCTTCCTCTATGAACTCAAACAGACACAGTTCGTGGAAAGTTTTAGAAGTTTTATTTTTCAGACTTAGTTACAGCGCTGCAGGTCTTGTTCTATATCTCTCTCTCGCACATCAAATTTACTTTAAAATCAACACTTACATGTAAAGGTTTACTAGATTATGGTCCATAAATGTGGTCAACACACGTCTCTCACTCATTTCCTCTCGGTTTCCTTGTTGTTCTCACTCGTAGCTCTGCTGGTGTCTGAAGTCTCTGTCCTACTGAAGAGCATTTACTGCTTTTGTTCCTTTACATTGTATCTGCGGTCTTCAGTTGTGCAGAACAAAATAAGCATTAATAAGGAAAGTCCTCCGTTGTGTGTCCATCGTCCTCCCTAAAGCCGCTAACGTGACTTCAGACGGCCGCTCCGTAGCGCTGATAACGCCGCTGGACACGCTGCTCGTTAGTCGCTCCAATAACAGCTGCTTCCTCCGTAATAATGCAGCTGCTAGTAAAGACAACACGGCCAGTAACACCTGTACTCAGTTCTCCATGTTAAATTAACCTGGTAGTCGATCGGTAGTGAATGTTGTTGTTTATGACTTCCGGGGAACGGTCACGTGATAGGGGCGTAACGAATCAGGGAAGGACACGTCATGACTGCTGAGAACCAATCAAGTAGTGAACGTGGGTGTCTACGTCATTGTTTCTAAACTTATCCGTTTTCTTTCCATCCACACAAAGAGGTAACCCCGGCGTTTTCAAACGTATCCGTCCTCGGAAGAGTTTTCAAACTCCTCCGTTTTCGGTGCTCCAAAACGCCGGCGTAGTGTGGACGCTCGGTGTAAACGTAGCTAAACATATGCGTTTTCAACTGGAAACGTAGTAGTGTGGACATGGCCTCAATAGTCAGGTGGAGACTCGTTAGTCACGTGACTCATTAAACAAGTGAGTCATTAGTACCGTCACGTCAGTTGTTAGTCAAATGGTTCGTTATTCACGTCACATCAGTTGTTAGTCATGTGACGCGGAAGTATTGTTAGTCACTTGAGTCACATGTTCATCACAACACGGTCAGTTAGGCAACGTCAACCAAGATCCTTTCCTAAACCTAACCAAGTGGTTGTGTTGCCTAAACCGCACTTCCTGTGAAGATTGAAGTTTATTTTGAAAGGTTACTATGCATTAAACAAGTGTATATTGACACGCATGAGTGTGTGTGTGTGTGTGTGTGTGTGTGTGTGTGTGTGTGTGTGGAAGAGAGAGAGAGAGAGAGAGAGAGAGAGAGAGAGTAGCTGAATTACTCCATGTGATGCCTGTAAATAATCATCTATTATCCATGATCTAACCTAAACCTAAAGTCTTAACCTTCAAACAGGCCTTTGAAGAATGCAGGACCTGCCAAAATGTCCTCACTTCCAAAAATGTTGCAAGTTCAATAACTCACAAACACACATACACACACACTAATGCAGTATACACTCCAAAACTCGTAAACTCAACAACAAATAATTCAGTGCTCTGAGATACTACAGATGGTTTACAAGAAGAAGCATAGCATACTCTCTCTCTCTCACACACACACACACACACACACACACACACAGTGCTGACATGTTGGAGAGAGTGTACACTATCCTGCTGTGTGGCCAGTGGCCTTGCTCACTATGTTGGCTGTGAGCAATAGCTCTATTTACCACTGGTCATCTATCTCAGTCACATCCACTCACGTACACACACACACACACACACACACACACACACACATTTTCTCTCTCTCCTCATTCATGCACTCATTCATGCACTCACACATACACACACACACACATCTGGCCTGAAGACAGGCAGGGAGCTCAGCCAGCAGGTATTTAAAATGGAGGAATGCAATCGGAGAGGGATGCCAGATTGTGTTTACAACACTATCCACTTCCACTGCCCTCTTCTTCCTCTCCTCCTCCATTTCTATTTACTGCCCTTTTCTCCCAGCCTGAATAAAACGAATGGCCTGAGTTGTTTAGGGGAAGAATAGGAAGGGAAATGTAAAGAGGCTTAGATAGATGGAAGATGGAAAACTCCTCCTGCTAAATCCATTTATCCCGCTTTAGTTGTTGGTTTTCGTTGAAACAAAGTGACAAATCAAATAATTTTTAAGCAAATGTTGATCTGATGATGAAGACACGTTTAGAGAAGATGCTGTAGGAGAGGAGAATTTACCCTCAACTCATAATAAGCCCTTCTAGCTGTGCTGCACTACCCCTGTCAAAAAGCTGTTCCTTTGTTTATTTGGTTTAAAGACACATAGCAGGTGAGTCCAGACAGAAGGGAACACATTGCTTTATTTGACATGGTCGACACTCGGACAAAACATGCATTGCGGACACACAACGACAGCAGCAGAAGAAGGTTAGGATTCAATGAATGATGAACTGAGTGTTGTGACCAAGGTACTGTGGTTCTTATGATGTGGAGTGTGTATTCGAGAGGCTGCAGGGCAATATACAGGGCAATCTGCTGTGCAGGATTTCAAGTGCATGTGGGTGTGAGTGTAGAGGAGGAGTAGGCAGGAATGGTTCAAAGGATATATATTAAAACATGACCATGTAGCGACATGACCATCTGTCGTTTTATTTGACTTTGCAAAGCATCCGCTTGCTATTGATATTTTGTATTTAAAATACTTACATCTACTTTCTGTTTAGAGCTGCAGGCTCTGTTATAGATTTTAATGTTAAGCCTTGAAATCATAAACATATCCTTGAAAACTCTTGTAATATACAGTTTGTGTGTTTCTATTTGTGCTGTTAATGTCATTGCCAGGGACAGACTGGGGATGAAAAATGGCCCTGGACATTTTGACTCCAAATTATCAAATTCTAAATATGAATGTAAAAATAATAAATATTATTTCCAATTGCACAACACAGCAGTTTAAGAATTGCACAACTATTTATAATCTGTGTAAATGTTGCTCCTTCATTAAATCCTTACATAAGTTAACTAAACCACATCAGTGGTTAGTCTCTAATTTGTTAGTGCTAAGTTCTACCTTGTCAATAATTACAACCATTTTTGCATAACAAGTTCAACATTTCTAAATTCTGCCAACATGCCAATTGTTATTTGATGTCCCGCCTCATCCGGGGTTGTGATTGGTAGATTCTTAAAAACGTTTGTCTGCATTAGCCTCAAGAGACTTCAACCTCTTCCCTCTCAGCTCCCACCTTTACCACTCAACAGAAATAGGAGAGGGGCGGGGCCCAGGTAATGTTAAAGTGAACTGGACCAGAACTAAACCCCCAGCAGAGAGAGGCTGCCAGCTGTAATTGATGTGGGCCAGCAGCCCACTTGCCTGGTCGTTTTAATTTATTTACAAATATGTATATTTTACATTTCATCCGACCCAATTGTTAAGCGTCCCACTCGGAAAAACCCAGGTACTCCAGATGACATGCCAGCGTTGTCAAGAGCTTTTGAGACATTTGTTTGGTAGTTTTCTTACAAGCCACACAAAGTGGAGGATGCCATCATCTTCAAGACACACAAGACCCTCTAGCACCTGGGGAAGCAGGGAAGCACTGTGACAGTTGTGTTCTTTGACTACTGCTGGGATTTTCAACATCATCCAGCCATGCCTTCTGGGGAAAACACTTCTGGGTGTGCACCTGCACCCTGACACTGTATCCTGGATAACAGACTACCTCAGGCCACAGTATGTCTCAGTGGATGTGACAACTTACATTGTCGGATGCCTCAACAAAGACAACAAGGAAGAGTCCAGAGGACTGATAAGGAGCTTTGTCACATGGTGCAACAACAACCAAGAACTGGTGGTGAACTACCAGAGGATCAAGGGGCCCCCTGTCCTATTTAACCATCCAGGGAGAGGAAGTGGAGAGGGTGGAAAAGTACCTTGGGGTCCAAATCAATTAAAACTGGACTGCTCTCACAAAACTGATGCCCTCTTCAGGAAGGGACAGCAAACTGTTCTTCCTGAGGTAGCTTGGTATCTTTATGGCTGGTGAGGCCAGAAGACAAGATCAGAACCATCCTAGATAACCCCTTCTCAAAATATAACCAGTCCACTACAACCAGTCCGCTCAGCGTCTCTGTCCCACTACAACCAGTCCGCTCAGCCTCTCTGTCCCACTATAACCAGTCCACTCAGCCTCTCTGTCCCACTATAACCAGTCCACTCAGTCTTTTTACTACTGTTCTCTATTTATCTGAACTTATTTCAGTCTTTGTGCTCCTGAAACACCTGAATTTCTCCTCTGGGGATCAAGAAAGGCTTATGTTATCTTATCTTGTCTATATCAGAATCCCTTGTTCAGAATACTTTTTCATAGCTTTGTCTGCCTGTGGAAAAAATCATCATGTCTGTCTCCTTCTCACACACACACACACAAATGGTCCCTTTACTCATCCCAGTGCCCCAGTGAAGGACCTGCAGGTCGAGGTAATTGCCTTTGTGTGTCTCGTTGTGGTGGAACTATGCGGGTGGGTTTTTATATCGAAGGGACTGAGAGCTGTATTCACCAGTGAGTGTGTGTGTGTGTGTGTGTGTGTGTGTGTGTGTGTGTGTGTGTGTGTGTGTGTGTGTGTGTGTGTGTGTGTGTGTAGGTGTGTGTGTGTGTGTGTGTGTGTGTGTGTGTGTGTGTGTGTGTGTGTGTTTGTAAGAACTTAATCGTCCTGGTGTGTTGGGATAGCTCGCTGCCCTGGGCATGTGTTTGACAAGAGCTCACTGTGTAAATCCATTAATTACCACCATTCACACCAGTACTGCAGTCTGCTGCTGCTGCTGCTGAAGCTATAAGATCGGGAGTGCTGGAAGCAGCACCAGGAGTAGTTGGGGTGGTGTAGTGGTGCAGGTTGGGTGGGTGACCAGGGGTTATACGGGATTGAAAGCATAGCATCCCAGACGGCCACCCCTCAACAGCCCAGATGAGGCCTCAAATGCTGGGAATTGCCTTGTAAAGTACTTTCTACCTGTTTGTCCTGTGTTCTCTCCCTGTTCATTCACAGGCACACACACACACACACACACACACTCACACTCACATTCACACACAGTTTAGTCATTTATTTGAGTGCGATTAAGCTCCTCAGAGGAAGAGCCTCAGTGGCAGACAGATTCATTTCGCCAAATGAGCCCTTATTGTTCTGGGCCACACTGAAGCAGAGCAGTGTTTTGTGTGTGTGTGTGTGTGTGTGTGTGTGTGTGTGTGTGTGTGTGTGTGTGTGTGTGTGTGTGTGTGTGTGTGTGTGTGTGTGTGTGTGTGTGTGAGGGTATAAGGCATGTCACTCTGGACCAGATCACATCACCGTTTCACACACTTGACTGAGTTCTGATGAAGGCAGGCCCCTGGAGTGCACACAGACATGCACACGTACTGGCACACATGGCGTGCGCACGCTATGGCTGTAACAGTTCGTGTGTATACTTCGATCCACGCAGGCGCAAAAAGAATACACGGTTTGTAGATTGGTGCAGGTAATGCAAAACCAACTTTTAGCCGCACGCCGTCAGCAACACTCGATGAGGTTAGCACAACAAGGCGCGCTGGAGCTGGAGCGGGTTCCCGGTCAGCTACAACGGCTACAGAGAGGGAGAGGTGTGCAGGACAAGGACTGTATGTTGACGCTGGTCCACTGTGTAGGAGAATGAAATGGAAACACATTCAACATGCTAACCAACATTCAACGGCATCACCCAGAAATAAAACGGAGCCCACTAGCCAAACGGAATAGGCTACACAAGTGTTTGCTCTGTGTTACAGTGACGGTGTTATACAAAAGTCTTTGAAATGTTTCATATATTTGCAATGAAAATAGTTTACCAAAGTCGGCAAAATACTACCTTAGTAGCCAGCAGGAGAATTATGTTTGTCTCTAGCACTTACATTACTGTCTGATGTAAAATAAATTCAAACATATAGATACTGATTCTCTTTTTTTTTTTTACCTGGTGTACCAGGCTCACACCAAACCGTGACTTCACACACTGCCACACAACCCTGACGTTAAACTGAAGACACACACACCAACAAATGAGGCTTGATATCCAATATATGAACATTTGTCTGTACGAAGATTCTCAGAATTTCCATGAATTCAGAGTTGTTCAGTTTTCCCTGCGTTCCTTATATGTTTGGCTTGGGGAGGCCGGCACCCCCCTTGAGAGAGGCAGTGTGACAACAGTTGCTGCTGAGCTGACCTACAAAAACTCACTGACACTGCTGGTCAGATTGGTGTCTTCTTGCACAAGAACATGTACAGTAAATGTTATGTCAAATATGCAGATTTGTCACATCACTAAGGTCAATTTGATAGTTATATACATTAAATTATACTGCATTCTTCCCTTTGCTTCTAAACTGTGCTGCACGCCCTGGTGGGTCCATCTTTACAAACTAAAGAGTTCCAAAAAGATGTTTAGAAGATTTTTATTCAAATGTATGGTGCAACCATCACAAAATGTTTTTATTCTTGTTTGAATATTTGACTAAACATAAAAATATAAAGGGATGTTGACTTTTTTTTCCCACCAACATTTTCATGAGCCTGATGAGGTGCTGAGCAAGATGCGCTTTTTTTGTCAGTGTTAATAAAAGATCCCTGATTATATGTTTCCATCTTTGTTTATGTAGAACAAATATTTGTAATAATTAGGAGAAACGATAAAATAACAGCATACCATATACCATTAAAAACCTCAAATTAAAACATATCTGTAATAAATATATAACTATTCATAATAAATGAATACAATTGATGAATAAATAAAAATAAAATAAATGATCACAAACATATATTCTAACAGGTTGGGTCCAAATCATAAAGCCTGGGGATCTAAATGAAAATGAATGAGTGAAAATAATATAGAAATAAAGCATTATATTGTTTTTCATCTGTCTGTTTATAGGTACAAGGCAGAGTGTTGAACTAATCCTCTAAGAGCTCTGACTAAACCACATGTCTCTCTTTCTGAGACCTTTATTGGCTCCACCAGGAACTCCAAGGCAACATGTGGGTGTCAGACAGCACACAGAGACAGTTGTGGCCTCGGAGACAAACTATTGTCAGAATGCTACCTGTGCTGTCCAACATGATTAATGACAGCATTAAGCACATTCATTACCTCCCTGATTAGAAAATGAGTTTGTCTTCTCACCACAAGCTTCCCCACCGACACTTACAGCACTTCCTCTCTTTTTTCTCACATCTCCGAATGACCAGCTCCATGAAGATGCCGTGGAAAGCGTATGAGTGTGTGTGTGTGTGTGTGTGTGTGTGTGTATGTGTGTGTGTGTGTGTGTGTGTGTGTGTGTGTGTGTGTGTGTGTGTGTGTGTGTGTGTGTGTGTTAGTTTGCTGTGCTTAGCATGTTTATTTAGTTAATTATTTAGTGATAATTAAGTTGAAATCCTTGGCCGGTAAGGCAGAACAGAAGCATCTGCTGCAAAGACAAAGAAAGAGCAGCGAGCAAGGAACTCTGTCTGTCTCCCCCCTCTCTCTCGCTGCTTTCATGCATACTCACACACACACACACACACACACACACACACACACACACACACACACAGCGCAGCATCCTGAAACGTTTAATTACAAAAGAGGACAACAGGGAGCAAAGGAGTTAGAGGAGGAAGAAACGACAAAGCAGAAGACACAGATAAATCTTTTAACATCTCGATTAATGAAGTACACACAGAGGCAGGAGGGGAGGAGTGGCCCAAAACGACATCGACATCTGGCCTCGGCCTGCATTAAAAGCCTATTTTGCTGTTTTAACAACCATAAAATAGGCCGTAAGAGGCGTCAACTCTGCTTTACACATCCCCACTGTGTACTTCTTCTCTTTTTCTACCCCCTACGGACAACTCAGTGTGTGTGTTTGCACTCTAATAACAACAACACGGACAATAAATGCTTTATAGTGTTCGGGTAACTGGAGAGATCCTCACATCTGACAACGCTTCATTGCTTTCACTGCAGCAAAGATGCCTCTGATTCGCTCCATTTAGAAATATGATAAATCTGAACAGGATACCCTGTTTTGTACTTACATGTAGTAGTAAACATTCTTCACAAGTCTAAATACCTCAAAATGGTTTATGCAATTTATTTCAACATTCATTTTAGGATTATTTGATGACCTTTGAGAATTCTTTGTTACTCCTAAGCAAAAACCACTTATTTGTATCAATAACTTTCCACATTGCGTCCTTCTGATCTGGTGGCAGGTGACTCACATGTTGTTTTGACTGCAGTATGGCAGAGTTTCACTGAGTTTCACTGTTTTAGTGTCTATGAAAATACTAATCTGGTGGCAGTTTTTGATTGAGAGGGCACTGAGCAGACCCAGTAGAGGGTGCTGTTTTCTGTTGCAAAAAGTGGCCCACATGTGTCTTTTGTGGTTTGTAGGCGATCATAGATGCAGCAGGGGAGTTAAGAAAGCGAAGACAAAAAAAACACTTTTAAAGGGCCCATGGACCTACAGTACATATTTTTTTAATTTGTGAACGACACTGACATCAGCAGTGGGAGACTCCTTGAAACAGCTGTTTACAAGTGTCTCTCTCTCTCTCTCTCTCTCTCTCTCTCTCTCTCTCTCTCTCTCTCTCTCTCTCTCTCTCTCTCTCATTCAATGTCTTTTCACTTCCTTGTTCCCTTCTAATGGGGCTGAAAGTTCTATTTACAACCACAAAAAGCAAACAGGCCAAGAAACTTTGTCAGTCTGTCAATCGATCTCCTCCACTCTGCTGTGACAGAAGCAAAGCCTACAACAAACAGCGCTGTCTGTGGTCCTGTCATTTTGTTGTGTTTGCTTTTTTTCTATAGATACATAAAGCTTAAACAGAGGGGGCAAATATACAACTGACCAACTAAGGTCTTGAGCCCACTTTCATGGATATCATTGTGAAGCTTGACAAAAACTGTTTAGATTAGTCTTCATAACACAACGGCCTGTCAAAATGAATGCAGGTGTACGTATGAGCCCTTCAGCACTGTAGATAGTTTTGTATATTTGTATTCTGTTGTTGTTAATGTTCCTGTAATTCTCTTGGCATAATGCCATCCTGTAGTTAACTAATTAGATGTTAGTTTTTTTGAAGGAGTGTGGCAAATTACTATGTAAGGCGACTGTGGCTCAGTGATGGAGTGGGTCATCCTTCGGCGGTTCGATCCCCGGCTCCTCTAGTCCATGTCGATGTGTCCTTGGGCAAGACACTTAACCCCACATTGCTTCTGTAGACTGTGTCTGCAGTGGATGAATGTAGTATGAATGATTAGTTAGTCCTGATAGGCAGGAGGCACTTTGCATGGTAGCACTTGTCATAAGTCTATGAATGGGTGTGAATGGGTGAATGATGACATGTAGTGTTAAAGTGCTTTGAGTGGTCGGAAGACTACAAAAGTGCTATACAAGTACAGTCCATCTACCATTTAAACAAAGACAAAAAGAAAGAATATTAAAAAGAAAAACCCTAAAATTCGTGTTGACTTTGTTGTCCCTAATACCTTTATGACTCTTATTAGCATAAAGACTTTAGTGACCTCACATGATTCCCAGTATAGCTCCAACCAACCACAACCTGAGCTGAGGTCTAACCAGCCCGGTGAGGCTCTGACGTATATCAATATCGACAGCCCGATCAATGGATTTCTTTGGCGGATTATTACATTTGACCACAAACATATCTTCATACATTTTCAATGCTGGTTTTGTATTGGCTGACATACTGTGTCTTTACCAATATATCTGTGATAAGCTCATATCTGCAGATGTTGTCAGCTGAGCTCTATCAATGTCAGTATTGGCCTCAAAATCCAGTACCAGTGGGTAATAACCCTGAATAATCCAGTAATAATAATTACTTTCAAAGAGTATTTTTTTCAAGTTGGAGTGAGTTTATTTTTTTTTAAGTTGTGTACAATGCTCCTAATGACCGCAGTAACATGGAAATAATACAATATTTTCAGCAAGGCTTTAAATTTGACACTCTTTGACGTCCTCAGTGGCACTGTTTGTGTGTGTGTGTGTGTGTGTGTGTGTGTGTGTGTGTGTGTGTGAGTGAGAGTGTGTGTGTGTGTGTGTGTGTGTGTGTGTGTGTGTGTGTGTGTGTGTGTGTGTGTGTGTGTGTGTGTGCATCAAAGAAAACATGGGTACAGGGCTATCCAGTGTAAATATTTGCAGACAGAAATGAGGTGGAGGTGCCAAGCAAACCACTGGAATATTAACTATTGGCAGAAACAAAGAGACTGCAGTCACTGCTTTCTCCCTGCATCATCTACCTCTCACTTCTCCTCCCCCGTTGCTCCATCTTTCTGCACTCCGTTCCTCCGTCAGTCTCAACCTGCCTCTCCATCTCTCTCCTCTCTCTCTCCCAGTCTCAGCATGTCTCTCTCTCTCTCTAATCCATTCTGTTTGATTGTAATGTTTCTCTTGCACGGAAGCAGCTTTTAATCATTCCTGCATTTTTTGTTCCTCTTTATTAGTTTCTCTCCCCAGAGATATGAGTGCAGGGTGGAGACAGAGTGAAGGGGAAGGAGGGAGAATATATGTGAATTAATGTTTCATATTTCACTGGCGCTGGGGAAGGAAGTGATGATTATTTCATGTTGTCGACATTGTATTTTTCTCTTTTTTGCTTTTTCTCTCTCCCGTTTTTTTGGTCTCTTAGGTGTCAAGAAATTGTCCACCAGCCACTGTCACCCGGACAGCCATGAGAAAGAGGCTGCTGCACTGACATACTCATACACACTCTGCTGCTAACACAAAGGAAAGGCTCCGGTCAAGTCTACTTCAGCTGCCTGGTTTGACTCGTTGTCACTGTGTCAGTCACTCTTCCCATTATCTGCCCATGTCTCTCTCTCTCTCTCTCTCTCTCTCTCTCTCTCTCTCTCTCTCTCTATGCAATTTTAAACAAAAACATTCTCACTCCCAACTCGTCAAATACCGCCGCTTGGTAAGTGATGCTATATTTCAAACTCAGACGCTCTGGGTTCCTCTCTAGCATAACTCGTGGACGACGTGTTGGTTTCCGTTTGTTTAGGAAATGATTGGGGTTGTGGTAAAGTACATAAAATAAGTTGCTTGTTACGTAACTTACGTATGTGGAATTGGGTAAGTACATAAGTTATGGAACAAAAGTAAAGTAAAATAAGTCAAGGTTGACTTGGTTTCACATGGGACACAAACAGCAGCCTCTGGGTGAAAGTCCTATGTTTGTTTGATCCAGCATCACAACCTCCTTCTTCCGTGGACGTGCTTGCCGTTTAAACTATGTTAGTTGCTCTGCCCTTCTGATAATAACGCAGATAGATTTACATTGGAGTTCATTTAAAGCCCAGTGTGTCTCAAACAGACACTAAAGGGTGCGTATCGCGTCAATCGCGTCATTCGCGCCGCCGGTCTCGCCGGGGACTATTTGTGTTCCGTAGGTTTGATAACGCCGCTGGACACGCTGCTCGCTCCAATAACAGCTGCTTCCTCCACAGAAATGCAAACTTTAACTGGACAACAGCTGCTAGTAAAGACAACAAGGTCAGTAATACCTGACCTTAAATACAAATGTTTCAATATTTTGTCAACTAAAATGTGCGTCACATCCTATTATGCCTGCCAAGAGCCTTTCCCTGCAGGTGGCTAATCATGATTTTCAGACCGCCGCCTCGGTAAACTATCAATGGATAAATCCAAAAAAGAAAAGTCACGGAGGAAAATAGAAAGTTTAATTCTGCGTGGACGTATTCATTTATTTTCACAGCCAATGATGCTGGCTTACCTGTATGCTTGATATGTGCAACAAATGTAATGTTGAATGTCATTTCCAGAACAAACACACAGCATTTGCTGAAAACTATCACCTGGGTCATGCTTCAATCAGAGGATCTGTACGTCTGGTATTACATTACATTACATTACAGTCATTTAGCAGACGCTTTTATCCAAAGCGACTTACAATGCAGATTATATCACAATTCAACACCTGTAGGCACAGCTACAGGAGCAATTTTTGGGGTTAAGTGTCTTGCTCAAGGACACATCAAACCGGGGATCGAACCGCCGATCCTCTGATTGAAAGACGGAAAGTGTGTAAGAGTATGAGAGAGAATGCAGGTAAGAAATGAGGAGAGGGAGGAGAGGGCAGGAAAGGAGGCTGAAAGATGAGAGAGACAGCAGAGATTGAGAGAAGGTGTGTTTGCGTGTCAGCTGGGGCTAGCACTGCTTTGAGAAATGTCTTTAATTATGCAACAGCAATCAGAGCAGGTAGCGACATTGTCTTCTTCCTGTGCCTTTTATGTGCAGGTCTGTTGTGAGGGGAGACAGAGAGGGAGGTGATAGAGGGAGAGGAGAGAAAAGAGATAGGAGGGGAGACGTGGTGAAGTGGAACACATATTCACACCTATACAGTAAATATTATTGAAAACCAAAACTTGAGGCCTTCAAGCAAACAACCGTAGCTCAACAAAATAATCGTACTCAAAATCCACTTACTACCTTTCCAGGGCTTTCAACCTCATCTCTTGAACTTTCGAATGCATTCCACTTTGACAATTGAGCTGAATTCCAAAGCTCCAAACAAAGCAAATAAATGAATTGGATCTTTTTGTTTGTGACCGTAAGAAATGTTGTTCTACAGAAATCTTACAGAAAATTAGACTGTCATCCCAAAAACAATTCAGTCATTTCAGCAAGTACAATGTTTGCGTTCAAGTGATAAAGCCCTCTCATCACTTTAACCCAAACCAACATGGTTTTCTAACCTTAATGAGGCACTTACTTTAACACGAACAACATGAGCATTCCCTAACTCTAGCCACGTTTACAGATGTATGATGATATTTAGATATAGAAAGTACTGAATTATGTTACTTTTTTCAGGAGACTGACGTTAGCGTCCAGTGTGAAACCAAGTCAACGTTTATTTTACTTTTGTTCTGTTTCGTAACTTCCGTACTTTACTGAAAAGTAGTTATTTTACGTGACAGACGTTATTTTAACCAAAACCAAGATGTTTTCGTTAACCTAACCACATCGGAAGTTCATTTTGAATAGAGACAGGCTGTGTGGCAGACGTTGCACTGCAGTGGGCCGATGTGCCTTTCGGGCTGATACAACCGGCTCATAAATCATGGTTTTTTTTCTAAGTTGACACTGGGCTGATGATGATGGAGAAACTATCTATCTATCTGTCTGTAACAGTCACATGCTCTATATGAATGTGTGTGAGCGTTCAGCTGAGAGCTTGTGTCCTGCCAAATAGAGAGCAGAGGATCGTCCTAAGTGTTTTACAAATATTAGCAAAATAATTGATGACAAAACACATTAAGAACTGCATTGATTGCACCGACAGGGGACATCCTCATTAGACCAGCTTCTTCAGAAAACACCAGTGGCGGCAGCTTGACGGTGAAGGCGATGCCTTTCATATGCTGAACACCAAACAGTCATTTATGGGTTTAATGAATGAACGAAAGAATGAGTTACTTTTATTTACTATCATTGTGGCATGTCTTGATAATCTAACAGTGAAGGCATCAATTATTAAATCAAAAATAATGAATAAGGTATAATGATTCTTTATGACAAAAGTTCTGATCAGTCAGGAAGAGGCGTGGTTTTAATAGCTTTACAGACTGTGTGGGCTAAAACTACGTTTACAATCGGGAAGGCTAACTCATTAAAATATGCAAAATGAAGATCAATGTGTATGATGGCTTTAGAACGTGTCAGAGGAGCCACATTTGGGCTTTCATAACCAAAGTTTTTCTTTTTGTTCACAGTAGAGGGTGGACCTAGACCATCATAGTTTGAAGCTTGAAATTTAAATTATTAAAGCTTAAAAAATGTATCCTGTTGTTTAGATAGTTACATTGTGTAAGAGAGGAATTGTGATGAATATTCTAATATATACAATCTGTAAGAAAAGTGGAAATTGTCGAAATAAAGACAGTTTATTTGTTTAATTTAAAAAGCTGAAAAGTACCTTTTGTTACAGCCCGGCTCAAAAGCGGCAGACCAGACGAGTTAAAGTTATGGAAACATTAAATGCATTGCAGTCATTTAGCAGAATTTTATCCAAAGCGACTTACAATTCAGATTCTATCACATTCACACACCGTAGGCACAGCTACGGGAGACATTTTGGGGTTAAGTGTCTTGCTCAAGGACACATCGACATGCTACTAGCAGAGCCGGAGCCGGGGATCAAACCGCCGATCCTCTGATCGAAGGGCGGCCCTGCTATCCACTTAGCCACAGTCACATCTCATTAAGAAAATGAAAGATATGAAAAAGCTGAAAAGTTCAAACATTCTATTTAAGGTTTGAAATACACTTTCAAATCTTGAATTATCAGGCATTTCATTTATTGCAAAATCAGAATATCTATATTTTTATGGATCTTTATCCATAAATATTTCAAATTTTCTCAATTAATTCCATGTTTTCTATCATGAAATATCAATATAAAGATAAGATAAACCATGATAAAGGATGATATCCATACTGCCTACTATATATTAAACAATGGATGATTGAAACATGCCTTACAGTCAGAGCTGCTCATTCAGCAGATATGCAGAGAAACCTCTCCCACATCCACCTGGACACAGCACACACACATGTGGCTTGAAAAAGAAAGGTCTCTATGGCTCTTTGTAGCATTTAAATGTACTGTATCATAGAGCGGTTTTAATCAAGACGGTCTTCTTGGTTTGAGAATGTCACATGTGAGAAGCAGTTCACTGGGACTGTGGGACTGTTTCTGGGGGGTATAACAGTATTCTAATATTCATAACGCATTACTGTCTTTCCACCTTGAAGAGTTACACGGCTAGTTTCTTTGAAATGTTTATTTTTCTTCTGTCCCTGGAGCAGATGTTTGGTGAAGATGTAGAAAAGCGCTGCAAACTCTGAACTTGACACGGCCGTCTCACATATATAAGGCTTTATATTAATGCAACGCCCTGTGCAGAAATTAAACCTTCTTGTCTCCTTCGATTATTCGAACGAGCTGACACTCGCTGATCGCTTCGAATAACACCAGTCCCTGTCTGTCGCTGTCTGCTCGGCTGAACCGTGGTGACGTTTTTATGAACGTTTTCTGTTTTCTTGTCTCTTGAAAAAGAGATCTTGATCTCAGTAGGACTACTTGATTAAATAAAGGAGGGCTGAAAACACACACACACACACACACACAGAGAAGGCAGACGATCAGCATTGACGTGCTGTGGCTGCAGAGGGGAGCTCTTGGCGGTGCTGACACAGCCACCACTGTCCCATCATCGATGGGCCTGAGCAGGGGAAGAGAGGGGAAGAGAGAGAGAGAGAGACACTCAGAGAGGGTGAGAGAGACGGGGGCGGTGTCGGCCTGCTCACTGCTTTGCATCCCTGGGTGCGTTCGATTCCTCGCTAATAAGACTAAAAGAAACCTTTATTTATCTACACAAATTCCTTCCTTCCTTGGGCCACCCTTGCTTCCTTTCTTCCTTTTTTTAATCAGCTTCCCATCCTCCCTGTTTCATCGGTTCCCATTCAAAGCTTTTCTCATGTTTGACCACTTTAGCCAGTTTTCAACCAGGAAGACTGTCTTCATGCTTCTCTTTCAGTTATAAACCAAGCAGACTTTGCCTTGAACTCTGTGAACCAGTCACTCCCAGTCTTCCCAGTTGATCCGTCCTAACGATCAAAGAGAACAGCTGCTTTATGGCCATATTGGATTTGTAAATTATTTTTTGCATTAAGTCTGATATTTGCAGGATTATCCAAAAACAGATTCTCATTTGAGTTTCCAGAAATGTTATATAAACTTTGATATATATTGTTATTACAATATAATATAATTGATATGGATACATATCAATTACATCACCCACACACATATTTGATTTAACAAGCATGTAGTGACATACAAAGTGAAATACTGTAGCTTCTGCACAGCTACTGCAGCTTCCGAAATAAAAAAAGCAACACCAGTCTGTCGCATCCAGGAATCACTACATTACTACTACAATAATAGTAATGAAAGAAATGATGAGCTGCATTTTATCTCACCACCAGAGATCGCAGCTCTATGTGGCCCTGCTTACACAATCAGATCATAGAATCAAATCACAAGTCCTTCCTGCTGTATTTAGGCCTGGTTATAGACTGATTACTAAAAAGCAAGGGGGAACTAGAGCTTAATAAACCACGATGAAAATAACTAGGACAATCTATGTTTATACATACACAGGTACAGCATGTGCTATGAAATATTAATGCCTCTCCAGCTTCCCCCTCGGAGGTTGATTATTTAGTACAGGCCTCCTATCGGCATATGCTAATAAACAGACGAAATCGCCATGTCTGTAACAGCCCGCTCAAAGTGCTCACTGAATTAAAAATTGATATTTTTCGTAGGCCTCACATATATAATCACATATTTCATGAGTACCCACAAGCCCCTGGGGACGAGGATGGCTGGCTGTTGGAGCCAAAGCACAGGACAAGGTAAGGGTGAGGAATGCTGTCATTTGTAAATGAATGGAAAGCGAACGCTGACGGGCTGATCGCCCTAACCATGTTCAGATTGTTTCATCAGCGTAGTGGGACGGCTGTCGACTAAAGCTGAAATCAGACTGTCCTGGTGGTGTTCGGAAAACTGACAGAGGGACAGAAGACACACGTGGTGCACTTCGGAAGAGTTGTGCAGCAATTCTCATTGTGAAGGGGAAAAAGAAAGAGACGTTTTTGTTTTCTGTAAATCAGCCGGGTTTGAAAACTCACACATGAAAAGAGGCATCTTGCTGACTGACATTCAATCAACCATGTGATTGTTACTTACCTACTAAGTCCTTTTCTACGCGTTGTTTTAATTATTTTGTCGATCCCGTTGAGTGATGTTAACAACGCTGCAACTTCTTGTATTTTTTTCAGTCCTGAAAATAACATATTTCTATTGAAATGATGTATTGATATTGTGAGCAGGGCTTTGGGAAAAAGTTAGACCGTAACATCAATCTTGGACTGTCTCTTGTACAACAAATGAGGCGGTGGATGAGAGGCTGTGTTCATGTTTTGTGTTCAGTGAGATGAAAAGCAAAGTGGTTATTTGTCTCACACAGAGAGTAGATTAGAGCCAACTTCCACATTGCAACACATTAGGTGTAATCTAGCTAATGGTCATTGTTAAAAAAAGAATGTAAAAAGACGTTTAGTTTCCTGCATGTTCAGCTGACAGCCTTTTTTCTGACGGACTATGTAACAGTACTGAAGCACTGGTGTCCATGTAATGTTACAGATAACGTCCTTACATCAAGGCAAATCACAGTCAAGTCTGCCATCGTGTGGTGATTGGGTGACATCAACCCTGGCCAGTTGGCACAGTCCATAATGCTTATACAGGAAAGACTCCTTTCATTTTTCTGCATACTTCATGTCACAAAATATTTTTTTAATTTAACAACTGAGGAACAAAGCATGAAACACAAGAGAATAACTTTACACATCTTTATATATATAATATAAAATATGAATTTACGGGACATCACATTCATCATGCGAGTCGTCAAAGACATCGTGATGAAAGCAAAACAAAATATTACACCTAGCTGATTGGAATAGGAGACTTTCAAATATTATCTTCAATGTTTAAAATGTTTAAAGTGAAATGTTAAATAGTTTAAATGGTCCTGCATTTTATAACTTAAAAGACCATTATGAAGCCTGACATTCATACAGATACATTGTATACACTGCATTTAAATGATGTGCTACAAGTTCATACCTCATGCACCCTTATACAGTATTGTTGTTGGCTGTCATGCATTCATTTGCCAGACATTTAAAACAAATGAAGAAATGATGAGGAGTGAGCGCAGAACAGAAGTAGTGAGGAACAGGAAGCAGGGATCCTACTTCTTCCTCTGTGACAGGAAGCAGGGATCCTACTTCTTCCTCTGTGACAGGAAGCAGGGATCCTACTTGACACTGAGCCTCATTCACCAACGAAAAAGAACATTTCCTCTTTAAAGCCACTTATGCAGTTTTCACAAAGATTCTGACATTCACCGATGTTTTCTTTCTTCTTGGGTGAGAACAGAGTCTAACACTAACTCAAGAGCACACTGAGACACATTTGAGTGCTGCTGACATGTTTGCAAAATAATTGGTTATTGAATTTTCTGCAGTTGTTTAAAATACATAATGTTGATCATTTTCATTTTTTCTAAAAACTACTCATTATTTTACGAAGCACTATGGTCTTTTAAAATGTATAAATACACTAACTACAACACTGAACAAGTAGCAGCATCCCATGTATCTTTCATAGGTGTGATTTATATCCTGACCTAAATATGACGTAACTCCACTTCAGAACTAGTGATGGTTTTACAAAATAATAATCAACTGATTACAGTCGGGAAGCAAATGATTTTGTGCAGTTTGAACATCAACCAGATCACAACATTTTAAAACATGTAAGTTAATAAATAGTGTGTTGGTTGGTTCGTAATAATCCGATCAATTTACAATTGTTATAGCTCTCTTGTGTAGCATGAAAATTGGATCAGTGTTGATTTAGTACGTGTCTCCCTCTACACAGCAGGTAATGTATGAGAGAACAATACAGTAGACTTATTCAAGATATCTTTAGTTTCATATTACAATGGTTTTTAGACATTTTTGTTTTTACATTCTTTATGCGTGGTTTCCAACATTATTCATGATTAGTTATCACGGCCAGAAATGTATTTTCATACCCTCTTTCCATTTCTCACATCATTCATCATAACTTTATTTAATTATTTATTTGCCAATAACCTTTGTTTCGGTGTTCCACCCTCTTTAGACTTTTGTTTGGCCAATCTTGACTTCATTGTCTTAACTTTTCTTCTGTGTGTGCCCACAGCCCTGCAGTCTCATGGCCTTCTCTGTGTTTACCATAGACCAGTGGTCGCCAACCCGTCGATCGCGATCGACAGGTCGATCTTGGAGACTTTCCCTGTCGCTCTCCAAAATAAAATTAAAAAAAAGAAGAAAAAAAAATCATGTGCTTTTATTTTGAAGGGGATTTTGTCTGCAGCCTGTCTGCTCATCATCTCCGCTTGTGTGCACGTCTCAGAACGCGTAACTGGTGGGCCCCACCGAGGCGGGTCTATGAAGCAGTTTAGCCAAATGCTGATTAAAGATAGAAATGAGTGACATACAATTTAGCCAATCAGCGTCTTCAAATAGATTCAGAGTGGGGCCAAAACGATTTGGCCCCAAGCTGCATGTTCTCATCAGGAGAAGTCTCTACAGGCGAGCGCCAGCGCGAGCACTGCTCCTCCAAGACCCGTTTGAGAGGAGAAGTTTGGTGGAGATTCTGCAGTTAAAGAGCTGATCCCAGATCAGCCTGACCTCACAATCAGACAGCAGACTAGCGGGAAAAGGAAGCAGAACATGAAGCTTCTCTACTAGCTGCACCAGACAGGTTTGGCTAGCTGGATGCAGTCATGCTAACAACTTATTTAGCTTTTTAAAACAACGGGGACAGATCCAGCACGGACAGTTAGGGAGTGAGGGATGAGGAGGTAAGGAAACATGAGAACACCAGGGTAGGGAGTGAGGGATAAGGAGGTAAGGAGACAGACACCTCACAGACTGCCTCAGACTGGCTGTCTGTGCTTATGAGCCGAACTACAAGGCACTCACAGACAGTGTTCAGTCACAGCCATCACACTGACTTGAGTCACATGACTTCTGATGGCATTGTGATGGGACACAGAGCTGAACTGCACTTACATTAGTTGCACTGACTGAGAATGTTGTCAGTGTTGTGTTGTAACGTCAGTTGATAAATACAACAGTTAATATTGGTAGTTCATCCTCATTGCAAATGTGTTTTTTCTTGTTCATATTGTGTGCGGTTAACAAATAATTTCCTTTTTATGTTGCACTGAAATTAAGTCATTTAGTGTGTTCTTGGTCACATCAATTTGAAAGCTGGACCAAAGTGTTTGATTTCATTCAATTACAATTAGGCCAAATAAAAAGGCTCAAGTTGTAAGTACAGTCTAGACAGTCTTTTTCTCTCAACGTCTCAATAAGTAGATCTTGCCGGTCACCAAGGCAGAGGTCAGGGATCTTGGGATTAAAAAGGTTGGTGACCACTGCCTTACCCTGATCCTAACCCTTTGACTTTCATACATTTCTGGACACCCTCAACTCACACCATCCCAGAATCAAACTTAAACACAATATCCAGGTACACACGGTCGAGATCCTCGACACACAGGTCTTCTTCCGTGACTAACCCTAACCCAAAGATGAGAATTTTGCGCATCCTGGGACACCAAACACGGCCATGTTTGGTGACGTAATTTTCGTAAGCAAGCCGTAAGAATGTAAGGGCAGGGGGTCGAGGCCACGCCCCTTCGAGGCCACGCCCCCAGCCCAAAGCAATGGGACTCTATGACAGCTATATCAAAGGAACAAGCTAGAGCCACCAAACTTGACACAAAGGTGCTATGGATAGCCAGGAATACACACACTATTACCTTCCTATCACACTTACCCTAACCTTAGACCTAACCATAACCCTTATACTGTGCTTGGCTACGCCCCCAGCCCAAAGCAATGGGAGTATATGACAGCTATACCAAAGGAACGAGCTAAAGTCACCAAACTTGACACAACGCTGCTATGGATAGCCAGAAATACACACACAACATTTCAGGAGTCGAGCACAAACTTTCAAAATATCTGCTTTTCTAACCATAAACCTGACAATAACCCTAAACCTTACCCTGATCCAAGGCAGAGGTCAGGGATCTTGGGATTAAAAAGGTTGTTTACCACTGCCATAGACTGTAGTGTTTGCCTGCTAACGAGGATCAACTGGCACACACCTTCAATTTACGAGGACAATGGGATTCATCATTATAAAAAAAAATACTAGACATTACTTAGGACCTTTCTTGAGAACAAATGTAAGAAGAAAGGAAGTTATTGGTGAATGAGGCAAAATCTTCCTAGTGTGTGTACAAATCTAAAAACGTCTCAGCGAGCCGTGATAATAATGTTGATGTGGGGAACAGAAAAGTTGCTTTAGTTAGCTAATTTACATTTCATTTTAGTCAACATATATCGAAACTAAGAAATTCAGGTTAATGTGTTATAATTCACAAGTCCACTTCCTGTGACAACAGGCAGACTATCTGGACATGACTCGAACAGGTCAGGTTTGGACCACTGAATTTCAACCGTGGTTACTTATAAATTCTACATACAAGAAAATTGGTGAATGCCACTAATTATCTTTAATCACTCATGCCACTTCAAAACACATATGTTGTAAAAACAGTTGTAAAACATTGTCATTGTGGTATTCAAATGAAACTTCGTAAATTACCAAAAGATTGACATTTTTATCTGATCGAACCATGTGGCAGTACCCAGAGATGGGCAGTATTTCTATTACTTGTAATTGAAATACGTATTTCAATTACTTTTGAGTATTTTGTAATTTGTATTTGATAGGGCCGATTAAAAATCTAACGTAATTTGTAACAAAATACTTTAGATTGGAGTAATTTTGTATTTAAAATACTCAAAATACTTTCTCCACGAAACAAAAAACAGTTCACGAGTTCAGTCTTCAGATCTTCAAGTTCAACGGATTGTCTGTCAAGTTAAATATTGTATCTGAGTGTGACAGATGTCAACTAGCTTGATGTATAATGTATGTCTGGGTCTGGCTACATAGCCTATTGTATATACATGGTGATGGTTATAATATCAAGCTAGCGATCGATGCTAACATGCGAGCGATCGATGCTAATATGCTAATGACGCTAGCATGCTGTCTAGGCTAGTGCATAGCCAGTGTTTAGCAAGTTAACTTATCAGTCGAGTAGCTAGCTATTTAAGCAAAGCAACTTCACGTGGAGAATCTCCAGAAACTGAGCAGAGCGGATCTGCTTCTGTGTTGAAGGCATAATGATATGAAATGTTCTTATTGTAGAACATATGATGTGTCTACTGAACTAATCTACATCAAATTATTTTTATTAAACATGTTTCTTTTTGTTAACTTGTTTAGAACTTTGTTTAGAACGTGTTCATGACAATAAAATCTTAAACTACCTTTAAATATTAGTCTTGGCCAATGTAAACATTAAGAATAAGCTTAAACAAATATGTTATATATTTGTAAACACACACTGCTATATATTTGTAAACACTGCTATATATTCGTAAACACATTTAGTGAAGCTTAAACCATATGCTATGTGCAGTAATCATAATATGTCTCTAAGTGTAAAGTCACAGAGTGAGGCAGTGTATTCCACCTGTGCAGGGCCCTCTCATTATCTAATACAAAACAGGAACCAGGTACTCCCCGGTCTTGCAACTGCCTGGTACAAAATAACAGTTTCGACTAAGAAGTAGTTAAGCGACCTTGGCTTTAGAATGAACTCTCAAACACACACACACACACACTGATCTGACTCATCGCTGGAGCGGCTGGCTATCCGTGTGCCGGTGGGGACGGACGTCCTGTGCACCAATCAGGCCCTCAGAAAGTTTAAACCAAGAGCCGCCTCCACCAATAGTCAACCAATCACAAAATGCCCTTAAGAACATATAAATCATTGTGACTACCCCTTGGGGAGCGCCTTTTTCTTTGCTGTCACAGATAGTTTTGATGAGGTCCGAGCTCATATTGATCTGCTGCGTCAGAATACTCCTGTTATGAATAAACACTTTGTTTGATTTTAAGTATTTTGAGTTCAGTCTTGTTTGTGTCCTCTTTCATTAACACCAACTAAAGTCCAAAGAACCTGAAATGTAGAGATGAGTATAGTGTCAGTAAGCCGTTGTAATGAAACATGTTGGTTAGATGTCTTTAGGAGAAGATATATCAACCTACATACTGTTGTCTGAGGTGCAGGGGAATGTGTCACAGACTTTCAGATGTGAAATAACTAAATAACATTACAATGAATGAGAGAGCTTTAGGGCTCGCTTAGTGTTTGGAGCTAAGTTGTATTTTCTAAACGTGTAAAAGGACTAAATATCTGTTTTAAGTTATCAATTTTGTATCAGAAGGCACATTTGTGAGGCTTATAAGGACTTAAGTGTGAAATGTTTGCCTAAAGCAGAACAGCTGGAGGTTAGAGTGGGTGACATCAGCTGCTCCGCTATCGCCCCCTTCTGGCTTGGGCCCCGTTCCTCGTACGTGGTTCAACTAAGTCAATCAAATGTCCTATCATCCAGCTTAAATTAACCCGATGATTGATGTCAGGCTATCTCGGGTCCTCAAAGGCTGATCCGCGCTCAAACAATCTCGTTAATTCGAACCAGAAACCATGATTTTCTAACAGTACAACGGCCAATAAACTCAAAGAAAGAGCCTCTTTTTTGTCCGCTGATGAGCAGGAGATGATCATGAACACATACGAGGGAGTTAAATGCGTAAGTGTTGGGAAAATGTATAGGTTAATTTTAAGTGCCTCATCACCCCAATCAATCAGATGATATTTCTTTAAATGTGCCTGCTGGCAGTAGGCTTAATGGAACGCATCATCCAATGAGATCTTATAGTGAAAATTATTATCTCAACTCTTTCAGAATAAGTAGATAAAAACAAGCCCAAAGAGTATCTAACTGATACGAATTAATAGATACTTATGAGGATATATGTACTGTATGCGCTTATGTATCATGTACTATATATATATGTGTATATACATGTATGTGTAGTTTACCATATACAACTAGGAGTTTGAATATGCGTGTGCGAATCTGTGTATGGGCGGATCAGTATATGTATTATTCATAATCAGTAATTCAATCAATTGAAGCAGTGAAAATAAATTGTGTGTGATTCTCTCTATTCTTATCATGAGTCCACCTTAATCATGTTCTACAATAATGATATGCTGTACTAATAATACTGTCATATAATTATGAGTGCTTTCAACCATCATGTAGTTGCAACCCAGCTATCAAGAGGACACGGGAGCGAGTAAAAAGTAAGCACTAAAACGTTATTCAGAATGGTGAGTCAATATGAAGGCAAATCACTGTCAAAATCCGAGAGCGCAAATGAGATCCATGCGCGAGCGAAAATCAAACAGCCGCGCTGTTACTTTGACGAGCGCTTTTATATCACTCAGCGAGCAAAAGTCGCTCGCGAAGTTTAAACCTGCTCGCTCGTGAGTCTTTTTCCTGCTCGCTCGCGAGTAGTTTTTCTTTTTGACAGTAAGTGGGCGGACCCAGTCTCCCTTGTATCTCTACATATAATTGGTTACAAACCTCGTCTTTGGATAAACCGGATATCACTCTGACTTTTCAGATTTTCAGATTGCACTACAGGTCAGGGGCAAATAATGTACATTTTACTGCACGGGTACTTTTACTTTCTGCACATAAAGTACATTTTGCTGATAATAACATACTTGACTAAGGTTTTGATTGCAGGTATTTTACTCGTAGTGGATTATTGTTTCATCAGTATGGTATTAGTACGTTTACTGCAGTGAGGATCTGAATACTTTTTCATCCACTAATTACTTGTCAGTGATTTAAGTTGGGCAAACAGTTAATATACAAATAGTGGTCCCTAATCTCGGCTCCAGATCCTTGAGCGGGTCCAAATTGTTGCTCATATTATATCTCTTAACTTCTGTAAACACAACAGTATGATTAAATATGATCATCATGTTTTAATCAATTAAGATCAAAAAGTGTCACAAGAGGTTTGACTATCAAACACACATTGTCTGTAATAGAATGATGGAGTGAATTTAAACCAATCTGAGCAACTTGACTTTAACACATTTTGTATTATTGTATTTAATAACGCTATTAAATTGAATTGAAAACGACCTCTATCAGACCTAGCATCTGCGTCAGAGTGATATCCGGTTTATCCAAAGACGAGGATTTTAACCAATTATATGTAGAGATACAAGTGAGACTGGGTCCGCCCACATACTGTCAAAAAGAAAAACTACTCGCGAGCGAGCAGGAAAAAGAGAGGTTTAAACTTCGCGAGCAGGTTTAAACTTCGCGAGCGACTTTTGTTCGCGCGAGAGTGAATTTTGCTCGCGCAAGACAGACTTTTGCTCGCAGAGTGATATAAAAGTGCTCGTCAAAGTAAAATACGCTCGCGGCTGTTTGATTTTCGCGCGCGCATGGATCTCATTTGCGCTCTCGGATTTTGACAGTGATTTGCCTTCATATGCGGCGTGTGGTGTTCAATGTATGGCTCTTGTAAATAAATGATTCTGTGTCGGCAGAATCGATAGTGCTCGTACAGGAAGTCATCATGATGTGATAACGGATTTTGGCGATCTCGAAGAACTCTCTCCCTATAAAACGCTAATCTAACTAATATCGCTTCCTCTTCGATGGGATCTCTGAGGAAGGGAGCTGATAATTTTTTCCGGGGCAGTGGCAGCTTATCCAGCTCAAGCCTGCGCTGGAGCAGGTTCAAGCATATGGATGTGTTGCTATGGTGATTTTGCCAAACTTGCTTCGAGGAACCGAAAAGCCTGATTTATGTAATCTCATCCTGAAAATTATCCTGCTAACTCAGCTAGCCACGTACGAGGAACGGGGCCCAGGACAGGATCCCACACTGATCCTCTTAACATTAATAACAAAGTTAATTTCATGTCAAAATGAAATAAATACGTGAACAACAATGTGACTACATCCTGTATGGGTCACATTCTTCTAAAGATAAAAATATTAATTTCCCCAGATATTAGTTTACATCACCGCAAATATGAATACAAAACACATCACATGTATTTTAGAGCATCCAAAATATGCTTTCCAGGTCAGATCAGAGTTGAATCACTGAATCCAAATATTATAATGCATGTTTGATTCCTATATTTAAAAATGTTTGAAAATTATCATCCCACAACAGTGATATTCAGAGATTAACTTAGGGTTGTAATTGTTTTAGCCTGAACACATTGGTCAATTGTTATTGGGGTGGATATGTATAGATATGTTAATTTATTATAATCTTCTAATAAATGAAGTATATGTACTGTTAGGTTCAGAACCTCTCAGAACTGTGGAAGGCCGCATGTTGAAAAGCAGCCCAGAGGAGAAGAAGCCCCCCCCCCCTTTGCTCCCATTCTGATGGAGGACAGGAATCGGCAGGTCCAGATCAAAATCACAAGATATTTAATAACCAACAGAAGCCAAAACAGCTGCAAACCGAAGTACACCATGAATGATAAAACAAACATAATATTCCATAAATGTGAGACCCCGTTCAGGCCACCCAGCAAACTGGTGTGTTCACTGGATGGCCCCAAGGAAGTCTGACTCTCTCCTGGGATTCACAGCCCTTTGTCCCCCCAAAGTTACATTCCTGAGCCCATCGATCAGCTCCCACGATTGGCTCATCCAATAAGTCCCTCCTGGGCAGATGACCCATTGTTCTGTTCTTCTCACCTAGGTCAGCCAGCTTCGTTCCAACCCCCGCTGGCAGACACCTCCTTACATTCTTGGGGCCAGTTCCTTTGATTCGCCAAACCCCCGCTTCCAGTACACTCCTCACACCTTCCTCTTACAGCATGAAATTACCTCTGATGATGAGATTACTTCTTGGTCTAAACTCTTACATGTAAACACACTGTAACATATAATATCAATGCTAGGAGCGCTTTAAAACTTAAATCCCTCACAATTCCCCCCTTTCTCACTGTTCACAGTGAGAATATTAAACAGTTATATCTATCAATACATCATCTACTCATAACTGGTTGCTCTGTATATCTGTTTCAATAATTGTCGATCAATCTCTGCAGGAATCCACTTGAACATCTGCATTAACAATTCTTGAGGCTAATACATTCAAAAGCATTTCTAACAGTTCTCGTGTAGCATTTCTAAAATAAGTACAAGCTGTGTAGGGAAAAGGATCATTCTTTACACATAGGTGTCATCATGTGTAAGCAGAATAGGTGTTACAATTTACATGGTAAAAACAGTAGACAACACATTGTGCCTCTAAGGCCACATAGTTCCAGGTGTTTCATCATCGTCCAACCGTGGTGAATTTGCTTTTCACTCGTGTCAATTTAGTGATACATCAAAATTATAACCTGCACTGTACAGTTACCAAAATAAAAGTATAAGATTCAATCTCCTTCCATGTCCTATCTCCTAAAGTCCTATGACTGAATTAGAAGACTTGGATTTTAGTCATATCTTTAACAAAGGTTGCAATTTTTCATGACGTTACCAAATACAAAATGTGGATCTATCTTTATAACAAAATAAAAAATTACAGACAAAATTCCAAAATGACATTACATATCCCCCCTTTGCCACGCTATCTCTGCTGTAAACTAATTTAGCGTAACAATGGAAGCGATCATGTGGCAATTGTCTAGGCTTATTCATTCACAATTTATAATAATTGAATACCACAAGTATGGAATATTTTTGCAGGCACACTTAAGGCACAATTCTACAGGCATCAGCTGCAGAAATTCCTGTTCAAGAGAAACAAAACTGTTATGCATCTCCATCTTTATTACTGTTGTTTATCAAGATCCCTTGTGCTTCTGAAGTCAGTGTATTGTGTCTGACTTGCTGCAGGTCAGACATCACAGCATTCCTGGGCCTCGTAAAGAACACTTGTGGAATCTCCCCCTCTTACAACTCAGATTGTGTGGGAGACAGAGAAACAGAGACACAGCAGTACTTTTGTCCAATACACTAATTTTAACCATTATAACATAACCTTTCCACTTCTCTAAGTCATACTTCTTCTAACCTTCCTCTAGTTCACATAACATATGTGCTGTGCAGTGAAGTGAATCAGCCTGCATGTGACATTCCTAACATCTATACCTTAATAGTTAACGTGACTTGTTTTAACTTTCCAAATCCTTCAATTTCATTCGAATACACTTGCTGTGAGTGGTGTTTGTCTAGTTTCTAATGTGTGTATTAAATGTACGAGTTTGTTATTTAAGAATCTAAAGTTAACTCACCCTCTTTGTTGTATTGTGTGCATCACCATCACTAGGGGTCCACTCCGCTTGCCTGCTGCACCCCCCCAGTCTGATTGCTGATTGTCGATCCCTTCACCCACTCCTTGTTGTTCATGGAGGATGAGCAGCCTCTTCTTTGATATTCAAGCTGCCACTTTTATGGCACCCAAAGGCTTCAGTTGGTGTGTGTCAAAGTCTCAAAGTCTCTGCCCCCCCTTTCAGCTTCCTCTCATGGCCTGATACCTTATCAGCTGAGCATCCTTGCATCTGTGCTGATGAAACTTCTCTGTCCATGTCACACAATTCTCCTATGTGATGTTTTCCAGGCTCATGGATGGCGGAAAGTCTTCAGTCAGGGCTGACACTGTAGATCTTGAATGAGTCTCGTTCATCTTCTTCATCCTCGGCATGTTGAGTGGTGTCGCCCATGTTGTTTGTGGGTGAGGAGCATACGGCAGCGAAGTGGAGTCCCAGATCAGGATTCACTCGACCATGTACCTCGACTAAAAACAAACAAAACAAAAAACTACCCAAAGTTCAGTAGTAAAAGTTAGAATACATCTTCACTAATCTGTAGTTGGCTACAATGTTGAGATCAAATTTAAAAATGACAATCCAATTCTTAGATTTCTCTCTGTGTGTGTGTGTTTATCATCTGCTTCACCTTTTTCTCTGCTCCAAGCACACTCAAAGTTGATCACAATTTTCCTTAGGCAAAAACTGCCTTTTCAAGGAACCCCAATTTGATCCATCCTTCCAATTATTTGATTATCAAAACATCATTATGTATATTACCAAAAATATTCTATGTCCCAATTCTGTGCACTTTTAAATCCCAATTTGACTCAAAAAACAAACAAACAAAATAAAACAAAACCTAAAACAAAACAAAACAAAACCCCAAAATGAACAAAACCCAAAATAAACAAACCAATTTTTTATCAGAGTCAATTTTCCAAATTTCAGTATCTCAAAGAAATCTGATTTCTGGCTTTAAATTAATTAAGCACCCCCCTTGGTACTCCTAAGTCATCTTTGCAAACTTGGCTATAAAATGAGCCTCTCGCCGAAGTTGATGTAAACATTATGCAGGCTAGGAGCGTTCAATAAACTCTCTACTCCGTCTACCCTCGAATCTCTATTCCGACTGTAGCCCTGACTGAGTGAAAAATTAAGTATTTTCCATTACAATTAAAAATTGTAAAATTAAAAATTATGAAACTTAAAATTCTGAATTAAAATATAAAATAAAAAATTACAACTGCTGGAATCAAAGTCTAAATCAACTATGCAAGTTGAAATATTGAATCAAAGTTAACAATTGTAGAATAAAATTGAATTAAAACTGAAAGTCAAAATATTGGATTAAAGCTAAACGTACCATCTGAAGTTAAATTATTGAATTGAAACTAATTACCAATCGTACAAGTACATGTAAAATTATCTACGGTAGTCTAAAATGCTATATTGATACTAAGCAACAATTGAAGTCACTATGCAAGTTAAAAGATTATAGAGTCAAAAACAATGAATGCTACAAGTTTGTCATCAAAAACTTACTTTTGTAATCGATCTACCAATCTACTGGGTGGCGTATTGTAGTTAACTATTTTGCAGTTCTAAACAGATTTCATCTCTAGGTTTTCTGGGTAATGGAGTTTTCTGTAATCATCATGCAATTACTCATCCAAACCGCTAGTTGTGCAGAGTTCTCTTCTTCTTCTATGGTTTTTCAACCGGATGTTACCGGAAACAGCTTGTAGCTAATGCTAGCAGCTACCTCGCTTCGTCTTCTAACGAAACAAGCTAAGCTAACTGGCGAAAACGTTACACAAAGCACCATAGTTTGAACTCAATAACGTGCCGAATTCACACACTATATTTCTGCTAGACCGTGCTTTGACTTCTCCACATGCACCGGTTATTTTATAATCTCCTCGTTTATCCAACTATCTATAGTAAGCACCGGAGCAGGCCTTTAGCTCCCGCTCACCAGCATTCACGCCTTACTTCAACACAACGATCTTTCACAACGCTATTTTCAGCACTGCAACAATCATTTATCACAAAATACAACAGTCAATACAATGTACTATTATCCCTTTATTTCTCATTTATCCACCCCAGATTATAATCCCCTGAACTCAAGTCAATACCAGCGTTTCGCGACTGCTAGCTTCCAACCAGTGGAGCTAACAAAAACGTGACCCGTTCTTTCGGCTTTTTTAAGCTTGTATTACATTTATTCCCTCCCGTATATTTGAGCCTTTAGTTTACTAGACCCAAGACGCTAATGCAATAACCAGAAGAGCCGTCACCTTCTCCTAAAATACGTCAGTTCGCGTCTCAGTCCGCCTTAGCTCACTAAATGCTCTAACAATATTACACTCGTCTAAACCATGTTCAAACTACCAAATTAACATTACACTCATCCAAACTTCATTTAGACTACCAAATTAACACTCGCTCAAATTTCACAATTCAGAGCTACCAACTCATCCAACCTTTGTTTGGACTACCTAATTAAACATCACAAACAATTTGCATTCGGTCCGCAACTGCTCCTCTGTAACTTATAGTCATTTACCTGCTTCCTGCAGCCTCTCCTCCACGTGTCCAGCTTTTGGGGCTGCCAACCACGAACACCCTCTTCGTGGCCACTCCGAAAATGTCCGTGATTCACGACCCGTCCAGCTTTCCACGAGTCCAGTCGAGAGGTCCCATCTGGGTCGCCAAATTGTTAGGTTCAGAACCTCTCAGAACTGTGGAAGGCCGCATGTTGAAAAGCAGCCCAGAGGAGAAGAAGCCCCCCCCCCCCTTTGCTCCCATTCTGATGGAGGACAGGAATCGGCAGGTCCAGATCAAAATCACAAGATATTTAATAACCAACAGAAGCCAAAACAGCTGCAAACCGAAGTACACCATGAATGATAAAACAAACATAATATTCCATAAATGTGAGACCCCGTTCAGGCCACCCAGCAAACTGGTGTGTTCACTGGATGGCCCCAAGGAAGTCTGACTCTCTCCTGGGATTCACAGCCCTTTGTCCCCCCAAAGTTACATTCCTGAGCCCATCGATCAGCTCCCACGATTGGCTCATCCAATAAGTCCCTCCTGGGCAGATGACCCATTGTTCTGTTCTTCTCACCTAGGTCAGCCAGCTTCGTTCCAACCCCCGCTGGCAGACACCTCCTTACATTCTTGGGGCCAGTTCCTTTGATTCGCCAAACCCCCGCTTCCAGTACACTCCTCACACCTTCCTCTTACAGCATGAAATTACCTCTGATGATGAGATTACTTCTTGGTCTAAACTCTTACATGTAAACACACTGTAACATATAATATCAATGCTAGGAGCGCTTTAAAACTTAAATCCCTCACAGTACGTATGTATATGTACGTATATGTATATGTATGTAATATATGGGTGAAGGGGTCAGTTTGTGTTTTCTTCAGGATTTAGTTTGGTTCATTTAAAATGATCAAGATTAAATAATATTTACAATGCACCACCAGTAAACAACATTTTCCTTTATAATGTATCAAATCTGGAGTCGGTTGTTTTAAAACAGTTATGTGAATAGCTCTGAAATGTAATAGTGTAGTTAGTTATGTTAGCAGGTTGTAATGAAGTTATTTTTAAACCTTTGTTCTAATTCTAACTGATGTAAAAAGAATGACTGAAAATACAGGTGGATGGACCATAATAAAACCAACAATAACAACTTAAAGTTAAAAGGAATTTTATTCCCAATGTAATACAGTTCAACATAACATGTAACAATATGTTAGAAAATGAACAAGTACATTCAGCATTTCACATCATAATACCGCGGGCACCGCTCCACTGAGGCACTCATGTGTTAACTTCAACACAGCAAATGTGTAAACCATTCGCCGTCAAGTCAAGGCTCGGCTCCGCCGTCAACTGCCGACAGACTCCGCCCCACCCCTTCGCCGTCTATCAAGGCTCCGCTCCGCCGTCAACTGCCGACAGGCTCCGCCACGTCCCGCTCCGCCGTCAAGTGCAGACAGACTCGACGGGCTCCGCTCCAACGTCTAGGGCCGACAAGCACGCGAATGCCGACAAGCTCCGCCGAGCCACAAGCTCCGCCGGCCACAAGCTCCACCGAACCGACAGGCTCTGCCAACGCCAACAAACTCCGCCGAATCCGACAAACTCGGCCGATGCCGACAAACTCCGCCGATGCCGACAGGCTCCGCCAATGCCGACAGGCTCCACCGAACCGACAGCCTCCGCCAATGCCAACAAACTCCACCGAATCCGACAAACTCTGCCGCCGATGCCGACAGGCTCCTCCGATGCCGACAGGCTCTGCCAATGCCGACAAGCTCCACCGATCCGACAGTCTCAGGAAACTGTCGGATCGGCGGCGCTGCTCCGCCGAGCTTTACGCTCGGCGGAGCCTGTCGGACGCTCGGCGGATACTGTCGGATCGGCGGTGCCGCTCCGCCGAGCATGACGCTCGGCGGAACCTGTCAGATCGGTGGAGCTGCTCCGCCGAGCGACAGGCTCGGCGGAGCCATGAAGGCAAGGCTCCGGCGTCAAGGCTCAAGGCTCCGCCGTCTAGGCTCAGGCTTCGCCGTCTACACTCAGGCTCCAGCGTCAAGGCACAAGGCTTCGCCGTCAAGGCTCCGCCGTCAAGGCTCAAGGCCGCCGTCTAGGCTCCGCTCCCTCCGCCGTCATGGCTCAAGGCTCGGCGCCGCCGTCATGGCTCCGCGCCGCCGTCAAGGCTCCGCTCCGCCGTCATGGCTCAAGGCTCCGCTCCGCTCCGCCGAGTCTGCAAGTTCAGATGCAAAGTGACAATCTGAGGTCCGCTGCTGACCTTTTATAGCGCCGTGGTGGCGTCGTTTCCATGACATTTACTGACGTATGCGCGTCCGTTGTCATGCACCTGATAGCAACAGAGACTCTGTTTTTATTTAAAAATCTAGAATCATAGAAATGCTCATCAAAGCACTGAACTTCAAGCACTCTAATAAGAAAGAGTAACTTCTCCTCCTGGGGTAGAACATGATTTATCTGACCAAATAAGTGCTTCCCATGATACTGTGTTTTTAGTGGCAGCAGAGATGCAGTCCTGTATGTCTGTCCATTTACAGTCAGTGAATGTGTAACATAAATGATGCTAATTGTGAAATCTTTGTGCATGGATGACTTAAGTCCTTCGAGTATAAGATCATCTTTCTTTAAAGAACCAATCAGTGGCGGCTGGTGGAAAATGTTCTAGGTAGGGCCATCCAATCAATTTCAGAAAACATCCCAGTATGATTTAATGCAAACCAATTAAGGTATCAAACGCGCATTACTACTTTGCAGTTAAATATTTAACATTTATTCCAACACGAAAAAAAGCAGTAAATAACATCTTATTTTTGTCACCCTCACAGGCAATTCAATATATATATATATATATATATATATATATATATATATATATTATAATAATAATGACGACTATAATACATTTAATTTCATTATATTTTTTAAATAAAGATGTCTACATTTCCCTTTCTCTCCTGTAAACTAAGCTCTTTTTTATTCTACTAAGTAAATAATCAATGTGAACAATTTGATATTCAAGGAGGGATTTGGTAATCCTAAAATCAGTATGGTGGCACCAAACATCCTGAGCCAAATAACAAAAAGTGGTAGCAGTCAAAGTCTATTCTGAATCCAAAGTTACAGGTCAGATATGCTACTGGTTTACACGACAGGAGTTTGGTGCAAGTATCTTACCACAGCATCCTGTCAGGATTCCTGTCTGAACCATTGTGTGTTAACCTCTGTTTTCCCCGAACCTCCTCTCCTGATTCCACTGATCACCGCCTGGCTGCTTATCAACCCTGGCCCTGCAGGCCTGGGTAGTCTTACCTCTGTTCCGTGAATTATCAGTTGATATTTTCCTGGACTAACTTCCTTCCTCTCCACTATGGTTGTAGATTATTCGCTGTTCTGCCTGGCCTCCGGTGTCGAGCCACGGGACTCACATCGTCGATTTGGCGACCTGTGTCGGACCACGGGCTCCACACATCCTCGCCTTTAAATCCTGGTGAAATAAAATCTGTTTTGCCAGACTCTGTCTCCTGTGGTCTTGCTATTGGGTCCTCATGTTGACCTCCCGTGACACATCCTACATCAGACCCACGGGAAGCTTGAAGTGAGCTCTGAGGCAGACTGGCGCAAAGACTTCCTGTCCCCAGGTAGCACTGAAAACTGGCCGACCATCTTTACACTCTGCTGACGGCAGCCTGCGGCTTGCCCCACACAGCGAACTAAGCCACACAGTGACCTATCACTGGCAGGACTCAAGAGCGCGACTGAGTCTTCCCCCCAGTTCAAACACTCACCGTCAGCATTGGCTCCGAGAAGCCAGCTACTACCTGGGGGCAGTTCTGAAAATATGCTGCGGCCTACCTCAGAGCTGTCCAGCTGTCCTCTGTGGAGTTGTTTTTTTTCCATACTATACAACATTTCTACAACTGTGTGATTATAAATACCGTGGCTCATTGGGTAGAGGGGGTCGTCCGGTAACCGCGAGGGTGGCGGTTTCATCCTTGGCTGCTACATGTCCTGTGCCGAAGTATACCTGAGCAAGACACTAAACCCAGCCCACTGCTCCCAATATGCTAGGGATTGGTTAAATGCAGAGCTTGAATTTCATATGTATATAATGACGACTAGAATACATTTAATTTCACTATATTTTTTAAATAAAGATGTCTACATTTCCCTTTCTCTCCTGTAAGCTAAGCTCTTTTTTATTCTACTAAGTTAATAATCAATGTGAACAATTTGATATTCAAGGAGGGATTTGGTAATCCTAAAATCAGTCTGGTGGCACCAAACATCCTGAGCCAAATAACAAAAAGTGGTAGCAGTCAAAGTCTATTCTGAATCCAAAGTTACAGGTCAGATATGCTACTGGTTTACACGACAGGAGTTTGGTGCAAGTATCTTACCACAGCATCCTACATCAGACCCACGGGAAGCTTTAAGTGAGCTCTGAGGCAGACTGGCGCAAAGACTTCCTGCCGCCAGGTAGCACTGAAAACTGGCCGACCATCTTTACACTCTGCTGACGGCAGCCTGCGGCTTGCCCCACACAGCGAAGTAAGCCACACAGTGACCTATCATTGGCAGGACTCAAGAGCGCGACTGAGTCTTCCCCCCAGTTCAAACACTCACCGTCAGCATTGGCTCCGAGAAGCCAGCTACTACCTGGGGGCAGTTCTGAAAATATGCTGCAGCCTACCTCAGAGCTGTCCAACTGTCCTCTGTGGAGTTGTTTTTTTCCATACTATACAACATTTCTACAACTGCAGTTGGCAGAGCGCTACCGAGTCTTCCCCACAGTTCGAACGCTCACCGTCACCTTTGGTTCCGAGAAGCCATGGGCTACTATCCAGAATGTAGTTGTTAACATATACTGCAGGACACTCTCCAAACAGCTCAACACAGTGAGCATGAATCTGCTTACATGAAAGGGCAACACCCGACTGTAATAGGTTGAAAAGCCTCAGCCAACTAGCCAGATGATAGACCGTCACGTCAACAGGGAGCCCCCCCAGGAAGTCTGACCACAGTCAAATAAAATAAAACTGTACTATAAATTATGAGCAGTTGTTTTCCCACGGCCTACCTCAGAGCCTCAGAGCTGTCCGGCTGTCCTCTGTAAAGTTTTGGAAGATACTGAGTTTAATTTGCATATTAACCTGGCTTCATACATAAGATGACACGTCAACATTCTAATTTATTCGAGTCAGAGAACAGTGCGTGTTCCATCCAGCATTCTATTCTATTCTCAAGGGCAGATAATGTCTTCTTTTATGAATTCACTATTTGCTAGTCCAGCGTTCACTATGTTTTCCATGGCACAGTTTTCACAAAACTCCACACATTATGACCAGTTAGCAGTAATGAAATAACACTGTATATTACAAATAAAATGTGTCTATTGCTTTGCAGAGTCACAAGTCAGAACAAAAGTTTAAGCTGTTGCAAGTAACTCAACAAATTCTCCTTTTAACATTGTTAAGCTGTCTATGTTTACAAATTCATATTCAAATGCTAATATATTGCATCCCGTGTACTTGATGGTAACTATAGCAACATCCAATCTCACCTGCTCCTGAGTTTGGGAATTAGTCAGTTGATGGATTTAAGACCTTAAAACTGTTTTGAACTGAAGTATTTGGTGGTTAATAGTTATTAAGACAAATAATAATAATAAGTCTTTCTATTACCCAATTTACATTTTACTACTATGACTTTTTTTGACATAATATAGGCCTACTATGACTTTATTCAATATGCTATACTGTGACTTATTTATTACTTTATTCGACATGCTAAAGCTAAACTATGACTTTTTTAGCTTGTGAAGTAATTAATATTTTTCTAGCTACAACGTTAGCGAGCAAGCAAGCTAAGGTTAGCCAGCTAGCTGCAATTTAGCTATGCTGCATGGATTTGGCAAAAACGTTTTGGACATACTTTATATGACTTTTTTCAATATACAATACTTAAACTTTTTAGACATACTGTAATATGACTTTTCTTTGACTTGGTCCATATTATTTTGCGACAAAGGATGCTCTGCTTAATATTTAAAATGTAAAAGGTATTGTGGACTCTCATCTTAGTATAAATATTCATTTTTAATTGAAAGCTTCCTAAAATTCCTCTTTTTGGGGTCCCAGTAAAGGAGGACGATGCTGTAGGATCTCTGAAGTACTTAAACTGCAGGCTTGCTATCTTAGTGAGTGTGCAGTATGAGAACAACGGAACTGTGACATCAGTGGCGGCTGGTGGAAAATCCCAGTATGGTTTAATGCAAACAAATTAAGGTATCAAACACGCATTACTACTTTGCAGTTAAATATTTAACATTTATTCCAACACGAAAAAAAGCAGTAAATAACATCTTATTTTTGTCACCCTCACAGGCAATTCAATATATATATATATATATATATATATATATATATATATATATATATATATATATATATATATTAATATAAAATGCATATATAGATATAAGCTATGATGAGTTTTCACTGTTAATTTACCATCTCAATTAAATATTGATGCCTCCATGACCAAGTTAAGCAGATGAGACTGAGGACAACTATGTAGAAGAAAAGATGTTCACTTTGCCTAAAATGTAGCTTGACAGAGTTCTCATGTGTGCCCTGGTGTTCTCATGTTTCCTTACCTCCTCATCCCTCACTCCCAAACCTGTTTTTTTCATGTTTCCTTACCTCCTCATCCCGCACTCCCGTAACTGTCCGTGCTGGATCTGTTCCCGTTGTTTTAAGTTATTAGCATGACTGCATCCAGCTAGCCAAACCTGTCTGGTGCAGCTAGTAGAGAAGCTTCATGTACTGCTTCCTTTTCCCGCTAGTCTGCTGTCTGATTGTGAGGTCAGGCTTATCTGGGGTCAGCTCTTTGGCCTGTAGTTTCTCCTAAAACTTCTCCTCTCAAACGGGTCTTGGGGGAGTAGCGCTCGCGCTCGCCTGTAGAGACTTCTCCTGACGAGAACGCGCAGCTTGGGGCCAAATCATTTTGGCCCCACTCTGAATCTATTTGAGGACGCTGATTGGGTAAATTGTATGTCACTCATTTCTATCTTTAATCAGCAATTGGCTAAACTGCTTCATAGACCCGCCTCGGTGGGGCCAGCCCCACTAGCTGCGCGTTTTGAGCCGTGCACACAAGCGGAGATGATGAGCAGACAGGCTGCATACAAAATCCCCTTCAAAATAAAAACACAGGATTTTCTTTTCTTCTTTTTTTTTGGGGCTCAAGGTGGGGTCAGGCCCCCATGGCCCCCTATTGACCAGCTGCCACTGGAACCAATGTTCACAGGGTAGGCATTGCACGTAGAAATGTGTTCTCAATTATATGTTATCTATTTGTATTGTCATATGCAGGCTTTATAGAGTTAATTCAGATACTGTGTGATGGACAAAGAGAACAGCCAATAAGAGGTGCTGAAGGTGACGTGTCAATAAAGTTTTACTTTGAAAAAAGAGTTCCACTGAACAGAAGTGATGCCCCACGTTGTTTTATTCCTCCGTAATTACATTCGGGTTAGCACTGGGTATACACGCCAGCATCGCTGTACAATCTACATCTGCTAACAGGTTATGGGCCCAGAGTTATCCAGAGCTACCCAGGGTCACCCAGAGAAAATTATCCAGCGAAGTACCACCGAGAGAAAAGTCGCAACGTACCGCGTGTCCAGTGAGAGTTCGCATACTATGCTAGCACCATGAGTAGGCGAAATTATGAACTGTGGGAGACGAAATTTTTGGGCCATCTTCGGTTGCAAGGGCTAAAGGATACTATTTTAAATGAGCCCACCGAGGATGAAGAACCGGCAGCCTACGAGACGAAAAATGCCAAAGCATACACGGAGCTAATCCAGTTTCTGGATGATAAAAGTTTGTCGCTAGTAATGAGAGAAGCGGCAGACGATGGGCGGAAAGTACTGACGATTCTGAGAGACTATTATGCTGGCAAAGGGAAGCCACACGTAATTAGTGTGTATACAGAACTGACTTTGCTTCAAAAGTCGAGCAGTGAGAGTGTGACGGAGTATGTTATACGCGCAGAGACCGCCATCACAGCATTGAGAAACGCAGGTGAGACATTGAGTGACGGGCTGTTAGTAGCAATGATTTTGAAGGGAATGCCAGAATCATTTAAGAAGAGGGAGATTGGGAGCTTGTATGTCATATGTGATGAATATTTTCTTGTTGATACAACGCCAAAGTTTATGGGCTGTTAAGTCCCATTAATACAAATATATATATACATAATCAATCAAGTTGTTGTCTTGTAATAGCTTTGCTTAGTTACACTGACATTCCGTGACTGTTCTTCCTTTTTGTGCGGTTCACCAGAGCTTTGTGTACATTATAGCCCAAACCTGAATGCTCTGCTATACCAAATTGTGAGAAAACAGAAAATCCAGAAAAAAGTATTTCCTATATTTTAAATACAAAATACATGTATTTTGTTACATTTTCTGGCACCAGTATTTTGTATTTTGTATTTTGTTGTAATACATTTATTTGGGGGTATTTTGTATTTTGTATCAAAATACATTTTGATGTATTTTTGCCCATCTCTGGCAGTACCTCTGTGGCTCACTAGATGACGCTCTGAGGCCACAGCCCACTGGTTCAGAATAGCTGACCAGTGTTTCCCAACCCACTATTTCAAAATGACAAACCATCAGGACCCATTTCACAACGGGCCGCATCTATAAATCGTGAGGAGAGCAAATTTGTATGTAAATAAAATTTCCAGACCATTTTTACAGCCTATCATCTTTAATAGGTAAACCAGCCATTTTGAGGAGATTTCAACTTTACTTATGCTTTTATGTTTGAAAACATACAGTACATGTAATATACTAATATAAATAAGACCCAATAAATACATTTAGGTGGAGATAACAGGCTACATAATCTTTTCCTCTTAAACAATATACATTTCAAGTGGAGTTAACAGGCTCTAGTTTTTCCTTCTCATCAGTAAAACAAACGTATTCTAGTCTTTCATATTAGATTCAATGATATTAGTAGGCTACAATTATCAGAACAATAATATTCGGGCTACCTCATTTGGCTTAAAGGTGTACTGCAGATATAAATGTTAAATAAGACTTTGGAAGAAATTCTGGAAATTTATTTGGGGACCCCAATAAAATCTCCTGCGACCCACCTGTGGGTCCCGACCCAGTGTTTGGGAAGGACTGCTCTAGAACATTATTTGTCCATACATACAACCTTTTAAGGTTCCAACTCACACTTGTCAGTCTTTTACCTAAAGCTCATGTTTGGGCTTAATCAGGTGTCCGTTAAAGGTGATGTAAGTGTCAAATTCGTCACTGAAGATGGCGTTCTCCCTCTCGCCTTTGAAGAGCCTCACCCAGACCTGGTCATCCCTCTCAAGTTGCAGCATCAGGCTTTGGCTCTGCATGACGGAGCGGTCACTGGGCTGGGCATAGAGGATCACCGCCTCCTGCTCATTGTGCATCACATGTAGGTACGTCTCCCTCTGGTTCCATGTGTGCACGTTCAGGCTGAAGTAGTAGATGCCCGGCACGTAGCAATAGAACTTACCAGTAAACATGTTGAAGTGGCCGTAGAGGTTGACCAGCTCTTTGTCGAATACCAGTGTCTGGTAGTAGTCATTGGAGTGGAGACCCTTCTTGCGGGCAACAGAAAAGGCTGCAAAGTAGGACTTGCAGGACTCACCAGGGAGGCCCAGGCTGCCTTTGCTGCCCTTTAGGCCACTGGGACCTGGAGGACCACCCTGACCAGCTCTGCCTGATTTACCATGATACCCTCGTTCACCGATATCACCCTTCTCACCTAGGAGCAGCAGAAAACAATGCTTTTAGTTTTCTTTTTAGGACAGTCTCATATGTGCTGAATGGCCATTTGAACTGTAATGAATTGCTTTAAATTTACGGTGGAGTTACAACGGTATCTTACAGTATTTTAGAACAACTATAACATCCAGTTATATTTCATCCTTTGCATGTAAATCAACGGTTAATGCCGTCGGTTAACCGTTAAGTTATTTTAACGATCAAATTGTTTAGAGCTGCCTTAATTAATCTCTGTTGGATCTTTTTTGAGTTCAATAATGAGCATCAATAGATTAGATCGTCCAAGATCTCAAAATTGGTAAGCAAATTCTGTATTCTTTCAATTTGTTTACTTATAGTGAAAGATGACGATTCCACCTTTGATTAGTTGCTAAAGAATATTGTGAAAAGATGTTGTAATGTTATAATCTATATTGATGGTGGTTGATATTTCTCTTGCAATATTTGTGTTAACTGAGGGTAATATTTTGAAAATGAATCAATGAATTGTATATAAGGCATAAGTGCATTTTATACCTGGGCATTCAGTGCTGTCCTACTACAGTTGAACCACCTCCTAATAACCTCATAATAACCTCATTATGATGCCACAGCTACGGTTATTATTTGTTTCTAGGGGTGTAACGATACACGTATTCGTAATAAACCGTTCGGTACGAGGCTTACGAACTGAACAATACGTTTGAATAATACTAGTGCATTTGGAAAATGCAGAAGCTTAAATTGTGGGAAATATAATGTTTTCGGTGGACTTCGCTCAACCTGGCAACATGCTGTCTGACACTCCCACCCTGGAAGTACAACATTGTACTCTGGTGAGGCGTATGTGTTCTTGGAGGCACACTATGCAACTAGCTTAGCCTCAAACTGAAGAGCACAAGCCATTCAAATATTATTCACATCAGAGGAAACAATATTAACCATATCATAAAAACGACACCATAGACAAATTTACACGGTAGTAATGCTACTGTAGATGTAAAAACACAAAAGCACTTCACTTACCAAAGTTGCTGTTCACTATTTAAAGACAAAGTCCATCCTCCTTTCTTTGATTACAAAGAGTTTAATGACACGGTTGTACAGAACATCGGTGAGGTTCAGTTCCAGCCAGAGGTCCTCCTGCGAATGTGTTCGAGTTGTAGATCCACTCGGGTCTCTCCAAAAGTTTTCAAAAGCACCGTAGCGTGTAAGTGTCCTGTCATGCTATGGTGTCGTGTTGCTACCTTGGTTATTACATTATTTAAGCCATAAAATGTGCAAAGCTTCTCTGACGCTGTTAGCCAGAAATACCGTTTGTACAAATTCTTTTCCTGGCTGGGTCAGGGCTGCTAGCTGTAGGGTTGGCCTGGAAATGTCCTTGAGAAATCGGTTTCTCCTCCATCAGCCATTGAGTGTTAAAAAAACAAAGCTAGGTAAAAAAAAGGAATCTACACCAAGCAAAATACTAAAAATGTCATGTCAATGTCATAACCTCTTAAATATCTTTCAACTTGAACTCTTACTACTAACTTCTGCTAGCTAGCTTCAGCTTCACAACAGTCACGCTATTCCACTGACCAATCACAGCACACGTTAATGCTGAGCTGCATGTTAATGCTGACGTACTTGTAGGCAGAGATGGGCAGTATTTCTATTACTTGTATTTGAAAGACGTATTTCAATTACTTTTGAGTATTTTGTAATTTGTATTTGATAGGGCCGATAACAAATCTAACTTAATTTGTAACAAAATACTTTAGAGTGGAGTAATTTTGTCTTTAAAATACTCAAAATACTTTCTCCAAGTTCAACGGATTGTCTGTCAAGGTAAATATTTTATCTGAGTGTGACAGATGTCAACTAGCTTGATGTATAATTTATGTCTGGGTCTGGCTACATATATACATGGTGATGGTTATAATATCAAGCTAGCGATCGATGCTAACATGCTAATGACGCTAGCATGCTGTCTAGGCTAGTGCATAGCCAGTGTTTAGCAAGTTAACTTATCAGTCGAGTAGCTAGCTATAGGAAGAGGGAGATTGGGAGCTTGTATGTTCATGATAACCTTATCAAGCAGTGGCGGGCCGTCAGGGCCTACAAAGCCTTCTCTGCTGGCCTAAACAGAATCACAAAGTTATAGCTATTTTATAATTTCATATTTTTTATCCAATCAGATTTCACCTCTGTGTCTCTAGGTAGAAGAGAGGCCCGAGGCCTGCAGACTCACAAGTGAATCCCTTTGCAGTTTAAGTGAATGGGGACGATATTGTTGAGTGTCATATTCTTCAACTAATCAGATCTTTAGTTTGACATGGTGGGCGTATTCTTTGACGTGTCAGAGCTGCTAGCTGGCCTAGCCATACGTGATTGGTCAGTGGGATAGCGTGACATGTTGGGCGGTGACAATCCCAATATCTTCTGCCTCTGTCGACTGGACATTTTCAGCCTCAAACGCATTAAAACGAATTCAAGAAATACAACTGGGGAGGCTCGACTGTCTTCACTGGCCTCCATGAATCGAGAAGGACTTCTGACTGGAACTAAAATGCACGGATGTACTGAACAACCATGAGATTAAACTCTTTATTAACAAAGAAAGAAGCAACAGGAGCTAAATCGTGAACAACAGCTTTGGTAAGTTGAATGCGTTTGTTTTTACATCTGCAGTAGCTTTAATATGCTTGTTTATATATTATTATTTGTACAACTTGTTTTTATGAAGAGTGGATTTTTGTTTGGTTTAATATGTGATAGGATCCATTGTTACGTCCAGTGTTGCTCTGGGGACATATTTAGCCGCTGCCAGTGTTGCCAACTTGGCGACTTTTTCGCTAAATCTGGCGACTTTACAAACCCTCATGGCTTTTTGTGTCAAAAGCTACTAGCGACAAATCTAGCGACTTGTTCTGGTGTTATTGGAGACTTTTCTGACGTTAAAGCACATACTTTCTGCACTGTCGTGAACGAGCAGCGGGTGCTGCCCCTCTGCCACCCCAAAGCACTCACGGGCGGTAATCGCGCAGCAGTCCCAGCTGCAGTCAAAGCAGAGAGGAGACGCACTCCCGCAGTGAAGGCCCAGGTATAAAATGCACGGCCTGCCACTTCTACTATCTAACCTATTCCGTAACATCACTGTCACAGGTCTTCTGCGCAAAGAGCCTGTTAAAAAAATCCTCGCTGCTGTTGGATGCAATAATCCTCACATTGCTCGAACCTTAGAAGTTGTGTTTTTGCCCGTTTTTTCGCTTGCCTCAGATGTTCAGAGCTCCCCGCCTTATACCATCACTTCGATTAATGATGTCCCCTTCCTTTGTAGAGCTTGGAGAAATAGCTACCTCCACTACATTCACCCACATTGTAATGACCTGTACTCTGGTCATTCTACTCTCAAGTAACATGGGGTTTTGGGGGTTCGCCATGCCCGGGTGCTTCCCTATCGAAGCTACCCCACAACTCATTCGACTAACCGGACGAGCTACATGAAGTTCAAGCCTCACATCTCAATCACGTTTACCTTCAATAAATCTGTTAAACGCTTCTATTTGATGGTGTGGTCCTTGCTAGTGAAACCTCTCCTACCTCTACCTACCACTTGTCAGTGCTCTGCCAACTGAAATGTTAATTTTGTCTTTAATCGGTAGTGGAATGGTTGTGATGAGAAGTCCCAAAGTGAAAATTTCAATAAGCAACAAAAACCTTTATTTCTGTCTGAACTTGTAATTTAGGCCCTGTTGACAGGTACACAGACATTTAAAAAAAAGGATATTTTCCTCTCTTTTTGTTAACAACCCGAAGGAAAATAAGCTCACTGCCCATGCTCGGAATCTTGTCCTCTGGTATTTGATGTATTGCTGACGTAGCCTTTATCACCACCTACAGGGCCGGCGAGTGTTCTAGTGTGGATGGAGATATTTTGTCAAAAGGAGGTGGTTTGGACAGAAATTCTTATCCATTTAAAATAAAAAAAATATGTAAATGTGAAGACAGAGCCTTAATTTGTTTTGGGGCCTTTTCTCCGTTTTACATTGTCCTATTTCCATTTATTTATTTATTAGAGTTTACACAGATATTGTCTCCTTTACTTCCTTTGAAAGATGAGGAAATATGTAGGCTATGGAAAGTTACTTACCACATAAATAGCACAAAGTTATTATTATTCAGTTATTTTGCTGAATCACATGGTTTCCTTGTGTCCCTATAAAAAAATATTTCAGTACCAGTCTGCAGCACAGGGGTGGTCAAGCACTGCCTTAAAATGATGATAAAGTCGAAGATATTTATATTTGTATTGGTTTGAGAGCAGCTTTATTTGTGTCTTGTTACAGTATAAATACTGTATCTATAAATATGTATGGCAATACGAAGTTATTGAGCACTGAGCAAATAAGATTTGAAGGCTTTATTGTTCTGACAGGCCTTTGAAATATAGCCAGGACTTTACCAATTAGAATTAATCAAATTAAAAAATACTGTCTGTCACCGTCAATTCAAAATGCTGTAAATATCAGTATGAGCTTTCAGAAACCAACACAAGTCCAATACTGTATTAAATATGGCTTACCTTTGAGCAGAGTAATGTTAATCTGTGGTACTATCTGGTACTGTGGGTAGTGCTGGTACTGATGGGGACTCTCCTCTCCTGGGTCGCAGCATCTTCGGCACTCCCTCACCTCCCTACTCCTTTACATACAGTACAACCAAACCAAGGCATGCAAGTCATACGGAAGCTTTTGTCTTTCTGATTTAAGTTCAAACTTGTATAACTATTTTTTGTCTAATGTTCTTAAAATCTTCTTCAGACCCCAGCACCTCCCGTTGATTTTAGAAAAAAGGAGGTGAAGACGCCCACCTCTGTCTTCATCAATGGAGCTGAGGTGGAGCAAGTGAACAGTTTTAAGTTCCTGGGAATCAGCATCACAAACAACCTGACATGCTTATCACACATCTCAATCCTGGTGAAGATAACTAAGCTCATTAACTGCTGCATTTCTAAAGGAAACTTAAGAAGGAAAAATGTCCTTGTGACAAGTTCTTGTTAACTTTTATAGAGGACCAATAGAAAGCATCCTGACTGCAAACATTACAAACTAGGATGGGATGTGTATGGCACAGGACAGGAGGGCTCAACAGCAGGTGATTAAAAGCACCCAGAACATCACTGGTACCATCTACTGAGCATCAGTGATATTGGTGAGAAGAAGAGCCTGAGAAGAGCTAAAAGAATATTAAAAAACAGAACCCACCCAGACACAACCTGTTCACTGTGCTGCTGCCTGGCAAGCTATAGCAGAATTATTTGGGCACTGTTGTACAACCAGACTACAGGATTGCGGCTAGAAAGGATCTGTCTTGCGTAAAACTCTTGCAAGAGTTTGTACAGTATATATTCACGAAAGTTTGTTTTCATGTGTTTACGTTTGGTAAGCAGCCCTGCAGTCATTGAGTTATCCTGTATCCAAACCCTCTACACTACGCAGTTCTGTGTGACATGTGTACATGCAATTCAATTTGAATGCAGCTTGTCATTTGCTTTAGATTAAAGGGAAAGGGATTTTCAACCTTATGTTTACTTATCCGAGTTAGCTGCATAGTATCCGCCTGCAGTTGTTACTGATGTTCTTTGTGTCTCTGGGGCGCAAAGGTGGTTATTTTTCCTTTAAGGTTTTACTAATGTAATGACGTCATGAATCAAGAATTATTTTGTATTATCTTAAAAGTTATAACGAGGAACTTCACCTCTTATTTTATGGCAGCAGGGTCTAACAATCTGCCCCATGCGCTCCATCCTTTCCTCCGCCTCCAGCAGCTGGGTGACGGTGTTGGCTCCCAGCAGGCAAAGCTCTGCTCCTGGGCGGAGAAGGAGACACTGCTGCTGGGTACTGAGCTCCTCCCTCCAGAGCTCAGAGTACAAAAATCCACTTACGACATAAATACAACTGTCTCCCTGCTCACCTCGGAATGCCGATTCCTTCAGACTTTGTGTTTTTCACCGAGTCGCTCCGATTACAACGAGAATGTGACGTCATATTTACACAAGACGGATCCTCTCTAGCCATAAAGAATATAGAGTGCTACCTTTGCTCAGACTGTAAGACTCCTTAAACCCACCATTTTGGGGGTTTTCTTATGTAGCATCAAGTGACTACAACTGCACTTCACTATGCAACCCTGTGTTGTACATTTCAAGTCAATTTCAAGTCAAATCCAGTTGACTACTGTCAGACTCTAGTTTTTGCATAAATATGTCAGTTGTGTTCATTTTCTGTCGATTGAAGTGCAAATGTATGCACCAGGCTGGATTGAAAGGTACCTGGCATCTTGATGGTGGTTCTTTGTGTCCATTTGGTCCCAACTGGGATCTGGATCTTTTCTCTCATCAGAGGGGGTCCGGTAGGCGTCCACTGGACAGGCCCAGAGGAGCAGCAGGGCCATCACACAGGTTGTGGTCATCTACAATACACAAGAACAGTGTTCCTTCATACACACACACACACATATCATAGACTGATGACACTGTTCCGTTTAATCAGACGTGAGTAAAGTTTAGGTATTTTAGTTTCAACTTTTTTTAATGCTGAAATGAATACAGAATTCCCATTCATTTATGGTTTGTGGGGAAAAGCATTGCTCAATGTAAAGTGGTGGTTTAGATTATCTTTATGCAACAACAAGCTGAAATGAGCATTACCATTTAAAACTATTTTAAAAACGCATATTTGAATTTTAACTCAAGAGACAAATCACCGGAGCAATGCCATGACACTCCCTGTCTGACTGCAGCAAACACACAGGACACAGCATATAAAGGACCATGCATCAGAGACACTGCACACACAGATGATCACAAGGGTTAAAGTGTGAGGACACACACCCAATCCCCGACTGCAATAACATGCCTGGTCAAAAAAAAGACAGATTTACAAATACTTTGGGGGGGGGGGGGGGGTGCTAACAATTGGGGAGATATGTACTTTTGATATTTTAATACATTTTATCGCAAATAGTGCTGTACTTTTTGGTCTGTAACAAAGAGCGTGTAAAATATTATTTCATGGTGGTACTGATACTTTTACAGAAGTTCGAGAATAGAGAAGCTTTACCACTTCTCTCTTTGTTCTCGTAAAAATGAAATGACTTGAAAGTTCAAAGAGTTTTTCGTCATGTGGTCCACCCACGCATGAATGTGGACAGTCAGGTCTGTGTGTATAAAGCAGAGATTAGAAACAGAGGTCACTTGAGGGAAAACATGAGATTCATTGAGGATTAAAGTTTCTACCATGAAGCCACAAGTCTTTGAACTTTACCTCTTAGGACATTTTCGACACACATATCATCTGTGATGTGTGGGTAAGATAACAGAAGAATCCATGAAAGGTCAAACATTGTGGACTTTTAAGACAGCATGCCTGCCCAATGTTCAACCAACCCTAACCCACAGCAGTCTACTTTTATTCCACTCATTGGATCAGCATGCTTCAGCCAGTAGGCCATCTTAGCCCTCGTGACCAACCTGTATGGAGTCTAGTGCAACAAACAAATGACAGAAGCAGTCATCCCACACATTTTCAACCACCCATGCGTTTGCAGTTCTTCCTACTTTACCACATCGTTTCTAGTTCCAGTAGGAGCTGGCTCAAATTGTGGTGGCTAATTACCAATGTCTGATAAGAAAGTGTTCGCTGGACCTGAGGATAAAAGCCTACTTACTCAAGACATGTGGGTTGGGGCTCAACCAAACATGTTGGGTTCACTTCTCTGCCTCTGAAGGAGAGCAGCAGTGCAGGGATAGTATCTCAGACTGCTTTTCGATCTAGACTCTCTGTCTTTCAGCACGAAAGCTGCAGAAGAAGGCTGAATGAGCATCACAGAGAACATAACTGTCAGCTCAAGTCTCTGTGTCGTAACTTCAAGAACTTCAAATTATTTGCAACCAGATGTTAGAAATAATGACCACCAATCAATGTAATTCTTTAGCAACACTTAGCATAGCGGTTGCAAAGCAACAAAGTGGAAAGCATGCAAAGATTGGGGTGATTATTATAAAATGGGATCTGAGTAATAAATCAGATATGAGCACTAATGCTTGCATTGTGAACGTAGCCATTGTTTCTCTCCCCAGCATCCTTCTGTTCTTTTGTGGATTCATTAAATGACAGCTTAGCATACTCCTGACCGTTCTCATCCAGGCTGATGATCAGATCTAAAAACAGCTGTAATGCAGTCACAGCTGTGTGTTTGTAGAGCATTTTACAACGGGTACGAACTTGGTTCAGCCAACCATAATTAAGGACTGGAACTTTTCCTTTTATGAGATAAAAAAAAAACATATCTGTGGGTCCAGAAAATCAGTCTCCTATTCATTATCTGTGGAACAGCTCCAGACTTTATACTTGATGATACCACCAGTTACTTCTCTGGTCACAAATATTGATTGAACTTTCCTAAGACATGGAAATAACATATTAGCCGGTGTTCCCTTTAAGAAGATACCCTAACCTTGATCTTGATCTAAATGCTCTGGTGAGTATCACTAAATGAATGGCCATCACTAACTTAGTTGGAAAGGACTCCTTAAATGGCTGTCTACACTGTTTGGTTCCAAACACTATCAGACCTAGGAAACTTGCAACTTCCCTCCACATCTAATAAATCAACCTTTTGGACCTTTATGCAAGTATGTTAGAAATGACCTGCTTTCCTTATAAAATGCAAAAATTGTTGTGGCTATCCCCTCAACTAATAGATGTGTAACAATTCTCTAAATTGACAGTTTGGTTCAGATCTCCAATTTTGAGCCATGGTTCGGTTCATAGCTCGTAACGTAATGAGAACTCAACAGAACTCAACTCTCTGTTCCGCTACCTCCTGATTTACCAAAAGAATTCTGTTACTCTTAAAGTGCTTCCTCCATTCTTTACTCACCTCCTTTTAGGAATCCATGTCTAAAAACAGAAATACATTTTAAAGTCATGGCCATTAATTACCATAACACACAATTAACAATTGATGGAAATCAGCTGGACCACCGCGCACTACTGGCGGCTGAGCTTGGGACAAACGATGGCTCATGGCCAGTTGACGCTCTTACAGTGAGTTTAATTTACTGCGCGATTTTACAATATATTCGTCCTGCGGCACGGACGTGCCCGTACAGGAGCGAATCATCAGCGGACAGCGGACCATTCATCGGCCACCCCGTCCCGGAGGATAACAGGTCTCCTTTTCATGCTGCTCCTGCTCTCCGGTGATGTACAGCTAAATCCTGGACCAGTGACTCCAGGAACGCCGCAGAACTTCGGCGCTGATTTATGCCCGAGTGTGGCCGGGACAATATGTCAACGTGTGGTTTTCAAAGCGGACAATTGGTTAGAATGTGTCGGGTTAAAAGTAATGTCATGGAAATAAATATATGCAGACAAGCACGCAATCACACACGTATATAAGCATATAAACAGGCATTTATTGTATAATGTGGGAAACACTGAGTAGAAGGTTTGAAATTACGTCAGGGCAAGTAAGAGCCTCTAAGTTTGAAAGATAGCTTATTAAGTGGCACAGAAAGGAGGAAATGTCTGACACACACACACACACACACATACATTTGCTGTCAGCATACAGCCCTTGTGATCAACATACATTGGCTGTCAGCATACAGCCCTTGTGATCAACGTGTGATTAGGGCAAAGGCCATCACATATCACACTAGAAACAGGAACACATTGTCTAGTAATCACAGCAGAACAGTGCCCTTGCCGAAATTGCATCTACGCACTCGACAACATGCACACACACTGACAGATGACAACAATCAATGGACGTGAGCCAGTGTGGGCGGGACAATGCTCAGTGCTCCAACCAGGCCGCTGCTCTAAACCCAGCTCCGCCTGCACCTATGATTTTGACCTATGAGGCTCCACTAAGGAGAACCTTAAATACGTCAGCGCACTCTGTTACAAGCGCCTTTTTACGAATATCTCAACTATATGTTGGGTGTTGGTTGTTAGGTCCATGCACGTATAACTGCCGGAATATAATACTCCGTTTGAGCTTGAAATAAAGCATTTGATTAACTAAACTACAAATTGACTTTCTCCGTTGTCTCTACGAGGTTTTTTCACAACAGTAATCTTGTCCCAGAAAATGTCTTTTAACATTTTAGGTATCTATAGGCCCCCTTCTGCAGATGACACTTTCTATGATCAACTCACATAACCCAGTGAGCACTAACCCGGATTTCAACGTTGATATTTGGTTTAAATCGCGTTGAAATCGGGTCTGAACGTCTTAGACCTATTTTCACCGTCATTTCACCCGCTAAATTACGGTTACAATATCAACGTGTCACGAAACACCAATTTCTTTTAAAATATTGATGGTTTGTTCAGTTGTAGGTTGAAAGAGATGCGATTTTGGTTACTTTAAACATATTACTCCAAAATGATATTACGCTGGCCGTTGATATGTGGTCTACAGGAAGACGTGATTTCAACGCATTTAATGTTTCATATAAAACGTCATAAATATGGAACTATAGACTCTGTGCTGTCAACCAGAAGCTCCCAGGACATCGTAATGAGAGCAGAGCACATTATGTCTGTATGTTCACGTAAAATACGAGTCTATGTTTTCGGCTGCAGCACGCATGCGCACGGACTCTGTTTATTTTTGTTGGAGACACGCCACGTTTTGAGCAGCTCTTACTGAGTTGATGAGTGAAGTGAACGAGCTGACGGAATAAACAATGCGTCACGCTAACGACATACTCTGTAAGTACTTTAACTACTTTATTCCAATACTGTAAACCTAAATATCATTACAATACCAAAAATAAGTTATGCTGACCATGCGGGCGAGTGCTAGCTAGCGTTAGCATATTAGAGAGTAGCGTTAGCATGTTAGCATTAGCGTTAGCAACATGTGTTAGTAAACGTTGAAGACTCTTTGTGGACTGTTGCTGTAGCCCAGCGTTATACAATTATTATTTAGGACATTTTACATGTAAAATACACGGCGGACAGCGAGTGGGGCTGTACACAGTTTAGATGAGGAGGACGTGAGTAAAACAAAGCAATGTCACAACTGGTCTAAAAGTCAATATGTTTTTCTAATACTTGTTTAATTCACAGATGTTCAAGTTGAAAATATGGCAGACCTTTTGAAACCGGCTCCTGTGCGGCTTTGACAACGACATTTAAATCAGGAAAAGGAGATGATGGTTGTATATATAAAGAACGTTATTTATATTGTGCATTATATTGTGTGTATTTATAGGGGGCTCTTGGGTGCAAGAAGTTAATAAATACAAATGAACGGTTGCCTGTCTCACTTGGTCTTTTGTCCTGTAAGTAAACTGATGTGTTACTATGTTTAAGTATTTAGTTGCTACATATTGATCTGAGAGCATTACGACGTGAAATGTTAAAACTGGTTCAAAAGTGAAAGTTTATTCGCCGACTATTTATAGTCGTTGTTTAAACGTTCAGGTTTAGACCAGATTTCAACGGGATTTGCAATACTGGCTTTCAACTGATGAATGTGGATGTGGTTTCTTAGTACGCCTCTAAAATGAGGATATACTATTAGCACAATGTAGAGGACGAAAAATTGTAGTATTGCAAATCCCATTGAAATCTGGTCTAAGCGTGAACGTTCAATCACCGTCTATGAATAGTCGGCGAAAAAACTTTCACTTTTGAACCAATTCTGAACGTCTTTTCAACGGTGGGCGTAGACGTCTTTTAAATGGAAAAATGCTCACTGGGAAGTCTTGAAAGAGTGCAATCTCAACAAAGAATTAATTCTCATGGGCGTGTTTTAATGTGAACTGGGGGGATAAATCAAAGAGGAAAAAACTCAAATTGATCACTGAGAAATTTCATCTAGAACAATTAGAAAAAGGCCCAACAAGGATTGCCAAATGCTCCAGTACTCAAATTGACCTGATATTTACTAACAAACCAGAAAGAACAACCAAAAGTTATAATTTAATCACTGGCTTATTGGATCATAACCTAACCTTATTTGCGAGAAAACTGACAAAAAATAGATTTAGGAACATGGTGACTAAGTCAAAGATCCTACAGTGCATACCTAAAGCTAAGCAGGAAGAATTTGCCAGTGAAATGAACAGCTTGAACTGGGACGATGTACTATCTTCTGACGAATTGTGTTATGGCTATAACACCTTTACTCATAGAATCAACTCTGTGAGGGAAATATTTAATGTGGGGGTCCTGATGAAATCTAAATCTAAAAATAATTTACCCTGGTTCAATGAAAATCTGTGGAAGCTGATGAAGACTAGAGATGCTGCACTAAGAAAGTCAATTACAACTACAAGAGACACTGACATGCTGATATATAAAGGTCTAAGGAACAAAGTCACCCAGGAGCTAAGATTGGCTAAATCTCGCTTTTATCTCAATATATTGAATGAGGCAAAAGGCAACAGCAAATTGATCTGGAAAAATATCGACAATCTCACAAGGAGAGACCCAAGATTTTTAGGAGATAAACTCAAAGTACAAGGTGAATTAATTGATGATCATCTTGCGGTTGCTTCTGTCTTTAATAATTTTTTGTCTGTATATGAGCTAGGAAAAAAGTCTACAAAAAGGAAATTGGACATCGTTCCTACGGATGCTACAGGTGTGGAGAATTGCAGTATTAAAAAGTATTAGTAGTAGAATTAATAGCACCCCTAGTGGTGAATAAAAGTGTCACAAGAATAAAAGGTCACAGTGTATTAAAGGGTATTATATGTTTACAGTAAATTTACCTATAGAAGTGTTAAACCATAAAAGTATAATCATTGAATGTAATAAACCAAAAAGTATAGCCACTGTATGTATAAAACACTGTAAAGAGTAGTCATGAGGGAGAGAGAGGGATTTGAGTGAGGCTTTTCAGAAGATGATCGTATGAGGTGATAAGCAGAGAATCGACAGCACCTCAGGAAGTGGTCAGCAGGAAGGATGAAACCAGGAGGGGCTAAAGGATTTCGGCCAATCACTGAAGCGGACAAGACATTTTCAAACCATAAGATACTGTATTTTCAGGTCAAAGATCAGATCACTTGGGACCTTCGGACAGATAACTAGCCTTTGCTGGACTGTGTGGGGGAATTTCATTTGATCTCTGTTTCATGAAACATATTTCTATCGATAGTGTAACGCAGTTTGCAACGGTTTTAGTTTCTGTTAATTATTAAATACTTTTCGATCATAACTTGAGCCAGCTGAGTTTTTTGGCACGGCTGGGAGACGTGCGGCCTTCCACGGTACAAAGAGGTTCTTTACCTCGACACAGGCCAGGTTTTCGAGGTGTTACAGACTAACGAGTTACAAGTGAACAAAATCATCAGCTCCTTAAAAAACTCCAAATGCAGAGACGCTTTTCAATTTGATAGCATGTTTGTGAAATCTCATAATGATATTTTAACTCCCCCCATTGCTCATTTAATTAACTTGTCTTTTAAACACAGCTCGTTCCCTGATGACTGGAAATGTGCCGTTGTCACACTTATTTTTAAATCTGGAGACCGCCTTGAAGCCAGTAACTATAGAGCGATAAGTATACTGCCAGTACTGTCAAAGATTGCAGAGAAGGTTGTCATTGAACAACTTACAACTTTTCTTAACACAAGCACTTGTGGTCTACATCGTATGCAGTTTGGCTTTAGAACAAATCATTCCACCGAAACGGCTACCTTGCACTTAATAGAGCAAATGAAATCAATGCTCGATAAAGGAGGAGTAGTTGGTGCTGTATTTTTAGATCTACGCAAAGCTTTTGATACAGTCAATCACAACGCGTTAATATCGAAACTCTCTACATACACTCGCTCAGTAACTTCCATTAGATCAGCAAGAATATCCTCTACACGAGATTGTAAAATACCATTTCGCCACACTACTTTTGGACAACCAGCCTTCTTTGTTAAAGCAGCACATCAGTGGAACCTGCTGAAGGTGTGAGGAGCTGCAGCTCTATCAGCACTTTTAAATCCAACTTAAAAAGTCTTTCAAAAGCTGCACAACACTGACCTCAATTCTTGTGGTCTTTCTGACTTGATTTTATTGACAAACATTCATTTTTGATGTGCTATTTGTGTGTAGCGTTGTATTGGGTGTCTTGTATGTTCTTTATGGTATATCTTTGTATTATGTCTTTTCCTTTTATTGAGTTATTGTCTTGTCCTTGTTTGACCTGCCAAGGGACTGCAGATGCAAATTAGCTTAAGCTACAATCTGGTACAGTGCATCGAATGGTGACATTTATGTTTTAACTGTACATGGTCCCTTTTAAATAAATACATTTAAAAAAATAAGATAAAAAAAGCTTTTCTTGTTTTTGCACGCGCCAGGTTAGCCATGCCGAGCTAAGCCCTGATGACAAGCGGTTCCATTACAGCCTCACAGCAGGGGATGTCTACGCTGAACTGCTGTGATCCTGCTTGGTGGTACGGCTGACCACGGCCAACCTGTGATGTTCTTCTCCCTGTGTGCACAGTTAGGGTTGTGTTTGTATACGATATGGTGGCGCCAGAGATAAGTCAGAAGATCATCAAAGTCATTAGTATACTCAATTGTCTGCCAACTGAGTAAATGCTAGGTAAAAACGTATGGCTCTGTTGGCACAAGATAAAATGTCAGGAGCATTGTGTCACTCGAGATTAAGTCAAAGAATGCACCTCACTGGAGACATGCCATGTGCCAGCCTGTTCCAAGACCTCCACCATCATTCAACTCAATTTATTTTATGTAGCCCAAAATCACAAATTTGCCTCAGAGGGCTTTAGAATCTGTACACATGTGACATCCTCTGACCCAGGACCCTCACATCAGAACAGGATCAACTCCCCAAAAAACCCTTTAACAGGGAGAGAAGAGGGAGAGACCTCAGGGAGAGCAACAGAGGAGGGATCCCTCTATCAGGATGGACAGAAGTGCAATAGATGTCATGTGTACAGAATGAACAACATAACAGAGTTACAACACATTCAATGCATATGACAGAACCACGACAGGAGGCCAGACCAGGGTCCAGGTATAACCAGGATCCACTGGAACCTGCGAGGTGAGAAAGCACAGAGACGCCGGTGAAGAAGCAAAGTCAGTAATGTGCGTTAATAATGTCGGTAATAAAAATAGTATTGTGAGTAATAATAAAAATGATATTAGATAGATTAGATATCATCCCATCGCTAAAGAATCCAGAACCACAGGTCGCCCCTGACCTCTGAGATAATGAAATGATTTGAGCACATTGTGCTGTCCTACCTCAAAACCATCATCGACCTCCTCTTGGACCCCCTGCAGTTCGCCTACAGAGCCAACATGGCCCTCCACTTCATCCTCCAGCACCTGGACTCTTCAGGAACCTACGCTAGGATACTGTTGGTAATTTAGCTCCACCTTTATCACCATCATCCCAGCTATGCTGCAGGACAAGCTCTCCCTACTGCAGTGCCAGGTGTGAGTGTACCTGTCTCAATGCAGGTGGATCACAGACGGTCTGACAGGAGGCAGCACACACAGCTGGGGAATCACATCTCAGACTCATTGACCATCAGCACCAGTCCCCCTCAAGGCTGCATCCTTTCCCCTCTACTCTTATACCTGTACACAAAGAGCTGCACCTCCAATTATCAGTCTGTTAATCCCTGAGTTTGATGATGACACCACATGTCTACCAGATGATCAATCTCCCAAGCTTCTGAAGACAGTGGAGATCATTGGGAATTTCAGAAGGAGCCCAGCTCTTCCCACCCTCAACACCTTATGCGACTCCCCTGTATACACTTCCTGAGCACCATCATCACCCAGGACCTCATGAGGGCACAGCAGAGGATGGTCTTCCTGCAATAGCTGCAACATCAACTTTCTTCATTCAGCTAAATGATCACATACATACAAACCCAAGACATTTCTCTGTAAACCACTACATTAACTTTTGTTTCACCCAAATGTAGCTCAAATTACAAATGTGGGCCACATTTGGGCATGAGGGAATTTAATCTTTCCCTAAATGTCACTACAATCTACTGTTCACATAACTAGTTATTTGTTTTGTTAAATATAAATGTTTTCCTTTGCTGTAAATAAGTTGTTTGTAGGGAACGTAGTGAACATGCTGGGTATTCAGAGCTTAAAATATTTTTTGTCACTTTTGTCCTGTAAGGCCATCGGCCTAGAGTAGGAGCATGTGGTTACACACAACCCACAAGCAGGAGCTAAAAGGAGAAGATGAGAGATAGTGAATCAAGATAACATGGGATCTATCACCACGTGCAGTGCTGTGTGTGTGTGTGTGTGTTGTATGTTGATACATTAACAGGCACTAGATGGCAGTATAAGTATGTTGTACCATACAGATGTGATGTAATAAGGGGCATCTTGAGAGTTAACACAGTCCTGTCTCATCACTACATTGTGTCAGGAGTAAATCCATTAAAATAACTTACCTGGAATAGCTTTTACCCGCCAGATGAAGAGTTAAAGCTGGCGGTAAATGTCAACGAGCACAAGAAGGTTTTGAGTTGTACAACACAGAAGACAAAAAGATGTGTTTCCTGCAGTGCTGAATAACTTTGGGAGTTTGCACTCTACGAAAAAAAATCGAATATATGAGGTTTTAATGTGTGATGTTTTAAGAAACCAAAAAGGGCTCAAGTCAATAGAGCACTACAATGCTCCTGTTGAAGAAAACACTGACTGAATACTGATATTGTACTTTGTACTCAACTACATCTTTGTACTCAACTACATCTCACTACATCATCAAAGAACCACCATGTGAGTAAAATGTGTTGTAGTAACGACAAGATCATCCACTTTTTAAACTAACCCAAGTAGCCTGGAAAGTCAACCTGATGGTGGTGTAATATTCGTGTTAATGAAATGATATCAGGGTTTAGAGTCTGCAAAAATAAAATTCTGAGTTTACAATTCAAACTGCCATTAATTAATTCCTGCCATTAATGTTCCAATGCTTTTGTTGTCTTTGGAGAGTTGAAAGTTTGAGTCTTGAATCATTTCTTTGCCTAAACAAACCTAGAGCAGATGTCTTTTTCAGGTCTTTAGCTGGTGGTAAAGGTAACATAGAGCTAAGAAAATAAATTCAAGGGAAGACATTCCCTTTAATAACTAATGTCAGAGTAAAATGATCAGGGAGTCATATTCCCCCTCTGTCCTACGTGTCTTGCAGTGGTTTGGGTGTTGATTAAAACCCCAAGTATGTGTTCTGAACCACAGCCATGTTGGTTATGTAAGTCAGCTGTCTTGCAGATGCATTGTGTTGCAGAAAGGCAGATTTACCCAGTTCATTTTATAACCCCAGATCTGACTCAAATGATTGAAAATGTTTAGAGGGGGGGAAGAGAGTGACGGACATCACAGAATCAATCCACAGCATCCAGAGAAATGTAGTGCGTGGTGTTATGCATGGGTAAAAGCTTCTTGACTGACTGATTGTCCAACAGCCTGCGCCAGAGGTTTAAGAGAGAGCGAATAACAGAGGGGAGAGAGGGACAGATTGTTTAGATGATTGCTGTCAACTCCATCGCATCAGGGTTTGAACAAACAACTTAAATCACTGCAGTGAAATGACAAAAAACCCATGCGGCATAATACCAGCCAGTAAAAATGCTATTCAAGGCGATCAATTGCCTTCTCTGCGTCAGGAGTAAGACCGCTTTGAAGAGTAGAGAACTCAATGATATGGAGAAGCTGGCATACTACGCTGTCTGAGCCGAGGTGGTTTTGGATGAAACCTGTTTGATCTTAATGATTTTTCATTTTTTTCATTTTCAATGAAATGGTATTCCAATCAAGAGACAAGAACTTTGGTAAATAACTTAATATCAATATTCCTTTAAAACGTGTAAGAGCTGCAGTGGCTTTAAAAAACTGGAGCAGGATTGGGTGTCACTACTTATCTCGAGGAGTAAAATGCACAGAAGATATCTTTGATCTCGGGTCAGTGCAGAATTCAGCAGTGATGGATAATAAGTAATACATGAATAGAGGTTACACCATGCTAGTCTTTCATTGGTTTCTATGTCAGTAAATGGCTTGGTTGCACACTGTAAGATAATAAGATTGCCTTGCTCTATGCATGAGGAGGTCTGCTTCATGTCATATGTAATTGGTTGAGATTCTTGCTGCCATAACATTAACGTTCATAATGTTATCTACTTTTCCAATTTTTGAATATATTGCAATCTGGATGTACTTAGGTTGGAGGTAAACCAGTAGTTTAATCCCCAATGAATCACTGATGGTTTTATCAATTGTTATGAATTCATTTAATTGTTCTTACATTTTCTTTTACAAAGGATTCTTTCTGAAAATGTTCGGATTTGAAACGCCAACATGTCGTTTTGGAGTAGATGACATTTTATTTTACCCGTTAGATTAGTTAAAATTATAGAACCCAACGTCAATTAAATCTGGTGAAAAGCTATTGTTGTGCCATTTACTACTGTTTTGTGAAAGCAATCCTCCTCTCAGTATCTCTCCCAGACCTGTGTCCTTTTATGTATTTGAAAAAGATGCAATGACGTGGTCAAAAAGAGAGAAGCAGATAGAAAGGTCTACAATCTGTGTTTGAAGGATCTATCCAGGATGAAAACAGGTTAAATAGATTAACTAGCAAGCTAAAGTGTAAAAAGTGAACGACCACATCACCTGGCCATCGAGACAGAAGACAATGAAATCAATGGAACAACAGTGTTCCTGCAAAGCTGGGTAGGTTGTTATTCACTGTTACAATCATTAGAAAAGCGAAAGCAGCATGTGTATAAATTCCCTGATGATGAAAAACATCAGAGTAACGTGATGAGGCATTGCTGGAATAACAAACATATTGAAGCAGTAGACTGAACCCATGTGTGCATCAAAGTTCCATCTACAAACTCCATCAAATGTATGAACCGAAATAATTACCAATCCATCAACGTGCAGGTAATCTGTGACGCTGACTGCCACATACTCACTTTACAGAATATGATTTTACAAGGCAAACATTACCAGAAGAATCCATTTTCTGTAACACTAAATGTCATCATTCACCCACTCACCCATTCATTCATGCAAGGTGCCACCTGCCCATCAGGACTCTAACGAACATTCATACAACATTCACACACTGTAGGCACAGCTACGGGAGCAATTAAGTGTCTTGTTCACGGACACATGGACATGGACTAGTGGAGCCGGGGATCGAACCACCGATCCTCTGATCCACATTTCACCAGCATTTGTTGTTGAGATTCTGAATTCTTATTGGGCAACATGAAGTGAAACTGATGTACTGTATGTAAAATATACATAACTCTGGGACCAGATGTTGCACCCTACTGGCAGGTAGGTAGAACGGAGCTGTATCTTGCTGGAGACCTTCTCATGAAAAGGAAGAGAATCGTATCTCAGGTACTCAGTGGGGATATAATGTATACACTCCATGAAGGTCATCAAGGGATCTCCAAATGTCGTGTCAGAGCCAAGGAATCAGTATGGTGTCCACGCACACACACACACACACCTCTTTCATCACCATCACTGAGGTGTGCTTAAGTAAGACTCCAATGGAGTTGCTCAGTGGGCAGCAGGTCACACTGTGGTTATCTGGTGCGAATGTGAATATGTGTGAATGTGTGCAACTATGATCAGGATGTTCCTGAAAAGAGAAGCTTCCTCTCAGTGGAACTTCACTGAATCAAAGAAAAGTTTATGATGCTGCACACTACAACTCCCCCCACTGTTCCAGTAACATTACCAGAGCTCACCTTAGGACAGGACCCGCTATAGATGACCTGTATTAGGACTAGGACTCAGGGAATCATCATGAGCAACCACCAGTCACTAGACCAGGCAGTTTTGTCCTTTTTATTCATAAACATTGAGGTCATTGTTCGAATTTAGAAAGTGAAAAAGTAATGTCAAAATCATCAACTCCTCGAGGGATTGATCTGGGGTTTGTTGACATGAATATGAGTGAGAACCCTCTGGCACAGCGAGGTTGTTGCTGAGCCAAAACTGTGCTGTAAACCCCACAAAGCAAAAACATTATTCGTCATTATTATCAACAACAGCCTTTGCTTAACACTTGCTTTTAAATCAATTTGAATGAATTAATCTATGAATATGATTTTAAAGAAAATGTTAACGTGTAAGGAACAGTTGAGAGCTGATGTTCAGAATTCAGTTCTACTAATTCCTCTTTAAAAACTGCTCAGTGCCTCAACAAAAGCTGATTGTGAAGAACAGAGATAGGTTGCTGTTTATTTTGGTCCTGTTGTCTCCCAAAGCTATCAGTGGAAGAACAGGGCATCCAGGGTCTGACATCTGGGAATGATTTGCCCTGCGTGTTGGGATGTGGACATTTATGATAGTGAAAGTGGAATGTGTTTTCTTCGTGTGTGTGTGTGTGTGTGTGTGTGTGTGTGTGTGTGTGTGCGTGTGTGCGTGCGTGCGTGTGCGTGCGTGCGTGTGCGTGTGTGTGTGTGCGTGCGTCGGCCAGCTGTATGTCAGAGCACAATAACAGAGCAAGAATGACCTGATGCCAGCCTGGATCTTGTTTGATTAGATGTATTTAACGTAATCACACTACAAACCACTAGTGTTTAAATGTAATATAACGTTCTTTGCAAAGTAGAAGAATCTTACTTTTGTTGTTATAGTCTCCAGTAGTTCTCCTCTGAACAGTGTCTGTCTATCCCCTTAGTTTGTGTCTTTCTTAGGTTGTTGTCCCGTCCTCAGGTCATTCTTTATCTCCTCCCACACAGAACAGTGTCAGCCATAAAGTCTTGCTCCTCCAAACCAGTGGAGGAGTATAATAGAGAGAGAGGAAAAAGGGAGAAAAAGTGGCAAAATGAGGGAGAGAAAGAGAGTTAAACAAAGCTTAATGCTGAGGAGGAGGAGCTCCAAGCACAACTCTAACCCAAAGGGGAAAAAATAAAAACACAGAAGAGAAGAAACATGAGTCCTGTGTGTGGGAAAACCCAATAGAGCCAAAAGAAAGAAGCATAGCGTGACACATCCTGTGTCCCTTTCTCTGTTAACATTGAACAGCTGCTTTGAAACTAATAAGAACGTTTGTCCTCAGTTTGTTTGGTCAACAAGTTCAAATGCCTCTCCCACCGATGCCCTTGGCTTGCCAAAGCATTTCACAGAGTACCTAAATAACATGAACAAAAATAATAACGGGGCCTCTTTTTTAGAGCAGAGTGACATTTTAATGTTCAGGTGTAGATATGAGTCAATGACTCAGGATACTGACAAAACTAAATCTGCCAATCCATTGACCATAGCATGTCAATGTTGCATGTTGCCACAGCACAGGGAGTACTGGCTAAATGTGTTGTTGTTTTGGTACCTGCACCCAGCTCCACTTGTCCCCCACAGACATATATATATATACCGACGACAGATGATTTGAGAGAGCACAAAACAAATGAGCACGCTACTAAGTCTGCAAGTGGCACACAGGCATGCTTTTGTAAGAATAGAATTAGATCGAGCATTTGGACATTTTGGACAACAGAAAATGACCCTTGGCGAAGCCCCACCCCCTGCTGCTACTCAGTCAAGCTGTCAGAGCTACTTTACCATGGAGCCCACACTGTCACTAACAGCACTCCCTTCACAAATATTATCCAAATTATGGAAATAACCAAAAAGCAATTTCAGAGAGGAGCAGACGGGCGGCTCTACAATATGTGTTTTAAGGGTCTATTCAGGATAAAAACGGGTTAAAAAGATAAAGATAGAAGATAAAGTGTAAAAGTGAACCACCACATCACCTGGAGATGGAGACAGAAGAACTATTGTATTTTAACCAGATCACTCTGGTCCATCCTCACATGTTCACTTGGTTCAGTCACTTATTACTCCACACCACTTCATCTTTAACATCACTCTGAGAGTGTGTGAACCTTAAAAGCTCAAATTAATATTGCATCAGTGATAAATATATATTGCATCAGTATGATGCAATATTTATTCAGCCCTATTTAGTTATATTGCATATCATATTTTTCTATACATGTCTCGTTATGGCAACGGCAGCACTGTTTCGATTTTTTTTTATGTCAAGATAACATTTTTTTTTTGTTTTGTCGTATACATGTCGTCCTGATGCAAATTTAAAAATGCACATGTACTGTTTTTGTTTTGTTTTGTTTTGTTTGTCATGTTTGACTTCTGTGGGGAATGGGCTACGACTGCATTTAGTTGTACAACCCTGTGTTGCATAATGACAAAAACACCCTTTGATTATATCCTAAACCTGTACATGCCAGTGGATTTTGTTATTGTTGCAAAAATCTTATTGGACAATGTTTCACTCATACACATCTATATTTATATATTGCGTAAATATTGTAAATTAATAGCAATTTAGTATATTAGATTTGAAGGTAAGCTTAGTCCCAAGCTTCCCCAAGAACTGAAGAGTAGTATCTTATTTGAATACATTCTGTGTACTGTATGTTCTTACATTTACTACCATATTCACTACAATGTCATGAGTTATCTGTAGTTCTCGGTGACACTGAGGCCATGTCCACACTACAACATTTCCATTTGAAAACATATCTTTAGCTACGTTTACACTGAGCGTCCACACTACGCAGGAGTTTTTCGAGCAGTGGATCTTGAAAAGCTCTTCAGCCGATTTCTTACAGGACCATCACCAATTCCCTGCAGTACTTCCAAACGTCCACTAGATGTCCCCCTTACTTTGAACTCAAACAGCTAAAGACACCATTGTGGTGTAATGTTTTTTTGGTCATCATCAGAATCAGAATCATAAACATAGCATCAGCTATTTCTCATCAGTGGATATTAGTTTTAGATTTTAAATTCTTGAATGATAAGCTTCAGCTGTTAAATGTTTTCCTGTTGTCTTCATCTATAATTCAGTGTGGCTTTGTAGCACAAAGGCAGTAAAACTAGAATCCTGTGGGACTATTCTTTTTATTCTCTATCTTACATACAAAAGTTTGACGCACTTTTCCTCACACAGCGTTGCAAACACCTCTGCAAAAAATACATCAAAACGTGCGGCCTGATCAGAATCAACATTTCTACAATCAACTCTGGGCCCATATTGACTAGCCATACTTTAACATAGAAACATGATTTTAATTAAGTTCAATTCATCCATGCATCCATTTTCCTCCGCTTATCCGGGGTCGGGTCGCGGTGGCAGCAGGCCAAGCAGGCTGACCCAGACTTCCCTCTCGCCCGCAACATTTTCCAGCTCATACTGGGGGATCCCGAGGCGTTCCCAGGCCAGCTGGGAGATATAATCCCTCCAGCGTGTTCTGGGTCTTCCCCGGGGTCTCCTCCTAGTTGGACGTGCCCGGAAAACCTCCAATGGGAGGCGTCCAGGAGGCATCCTAATTAGATGCCCAAACCACCTCAGCTGACTCCTTTCGATGCGAAGGAGTAGCGGCTCGACTCCAGGGTGAAGAGGGTGAAGAGCTGGTCCACTGTTCCACGGCCGGGACGGAATCCGCACTGCTCCTCTTGAATCCGAGGTTCGACAAACGGTCGGAGCCTCCTTTCCAGCACCCTGGCATAAGCTTTCCCCGGGAGGCTGAGTAGTGTGATACCCCGATAATTCGAGCACACTCTCCGGTCCCCCTTTTTGAAAATGGGAACCACCACCCCGGTCTGCCAGTCCATGGGCACTGATCCCGACCCCCATGCGACACTGAAGAGGCGTGTCAGCCAAGACAGCCCAACAGTGTCCAGTGCCTTCAGCATCTCAGGGCGGATCTCATCCACCCCCGGCGCCTTGCCACCAAGGAGCTTTTTGACTACCTTAGCGACCTCTGCCAGGGATATGGGTGAGCCCCCCAGGTCTTCAGGCGCTGCCTCCTCTGCAGAGGACATGTTGGTCGGGTTTAGGAGTTCCTCAAAGTGCTCTTTCCACCGCCCGACGATGTCCCCCATCCGGATCAACAGTTCCCCCCCCCCCCTGCTGAGAACAGCCTGGGGTAGGCCCTGCTTTCCCTTCCTGAGCCGTCGGATGGTTTGCCAGAACCTCCTTGAGGCCAACTGAAAGTCCTCCATGGCCTCCCCGAACTCCTCCCATGCCCGAGTTTTAGCACCCGCGACCACCGCAGCTGCAGTCCTTCTGGCCTCCCGGTACCTCTCAGCTGCTTCAGGAGACCCCTGGGCCAGACAGGCCCTGAAGGCCTCCTTCTTCAGCTTGACGGCTTCCCTCACCTCCGGTGTCCACCACCGGGTTCTCGGGTTGCCGCCACGACAGGCACCGATGACCTTCCGGCCACAGCTCCTAGCGGCCGCGTCCACAATAGAGGCTTTGAACATGGTCCATTCGGATTCCATGTTCCCAACCTCCCTCGGGATGTGTGAGAAGTTCTTCCGGAGGTGGGAGTTAAAGACCTCCCGGACAGGGTCCTCCGCCAGATGTTCCCAGTTCACCCTCACTATACGTTTGGGCTTGCCGGGTCTTTCCAACCGGTTCCCCTGCCATCTGATCCAACTCACCACCAGATGGTGATCAGTTGACAGCTCTGCTCCTCTCTTCACCCGAGTGTCCAAGACATACGGCCGCAGATCAGATGATACGATTACAAAGTCGATCATTGATCTCCGGCCTAAGGTGTTCTGGTACCAGGTACACTTATGAGCCACCTTATGTTCGAACATGGTGTTCGTTATGGCCAAACCATGGCTAGCACAGAAGTCCAATAACGAGACACCACTCGGGTTCAGATCGGGCAAGCCGTTCCTCCCAATCACCCCCCGCCAGGTTTCTCCGTCATTGCCCATGTGCGCGTTGAAGTCCCCCAGGAGAACTATGGAGTCAGCAGGCGGCGCCCTTTCCAGGACCCCTCCCACCGACTCCAAGAAGGCCGGATACTCCGAACTGCTGTTTGGTGCATAAGCACAAACCACAGTCAGAGCCTTGCTCCCCGCAACCCGTAGGCGCTCTCGTTCTCTGGGGAGAACTCCAACACAGCGGCGCTCAGCCGGGGGCTCGTGAGTATCCCCACTCCCGCCCGGCGCCTCTCACCTTGGGCAACTCCGGAAAAGGACAAAGTCCAACCCTTCTCCAGGAGCTTGGTTCCAGAGCTAGTACTGTGTGTGGAGGTGAGTCCAACTATATCTAGCTGGTATCGCTCCACCTCCTGCACCAGCTCCGGCTCTTTCCCCGCTAGTGAGGTGACGTTCCACGTCCCTAGAGCTAGTCTATGCTGCCGGCGATCGGCTCGCCCAGGCCTCCGGCCTGACCCGCCGCCCGGTCTGCATTGCACCCGACCCCGATGCTTGTCCCTGCGGGTGGTGGGTCCACAGGGTGGCTGCTCCATGTTGTTTCTTCGGGCTGAGCCCGACCGGGCCCCATGGGCGAAGGCCCGGCCACCAGACGCTCGCCAACGAGCTCCCCTCCTGAGTCTGGCTCCGGGAGGGTGCCCCGGTTTCCCTGGTCCGGGCTTGGTGGCTGAAGACCGTGGGCTGCTTATCATTGGGGTTCTTTTGAACCGTTCTTAGTCTGGGCTCTCCCCTGAGACCTGTTTGCCTTGGGAGACCCTACCAGGGGCTACTGCCCCGGACAACATAGCTCCCAGGATCACTGAGCCATGCAAACTCCTCCACCATGTTAAGGTGGCGATTCGCGGAGGACAGTTCAATTCAATTCAATTCAATTTATTTTTGTATAGCCCAAAATCACAAATTACAAATTTGCCTCAGAGGGCTTCACAATATGTACACATGACATCATCTTGTCCCTTTTGGATTTATATTTATATTGTACATAGTCGTTCAATGTTTATGCTTACATCTGTTCTACTTTTTTTTTGTCCTTGTACGTGGAGAGCAACGAAACAAATTCCTTGTATGCGTGCGCATACATGGCCAATAAAGCGGATTCTGATTCTAATGCAGCACAATAAAAGTGAGAAATTGTTCAAATATACATACACATTTTAGATAAGATGAGGATTTGTGAAAAAAAATGTTATAGAGACACAAACTGTAAGAACATGTTGACATTAATATGTCTACAGAAAGCCACATGCACAGAGTGTGCAGGATAATATACTAGAAGAACTTGTGACAGTGTGGCTGCTACTGCCCGAAGACGTCGCAATATACAGGACTGTCTCAGAAAATTAGAATATTGTGATAATCCCCATACGTGTGATTTAGTTTACTGAACCAAGCTGAGTGTTTTTCAAGGCTCAGGAAACCCTTGCAGGTGTTTCGAGTTAATTAGACGATTCAAGTGATTAGTTGAATACCCTACTAGTATACTTTTTCATGATATTCTAATATTTAGAGATAGGATATTTGAGTTTTCTTAAGCTGTAAGCCATAATCAGCAATATTAAAAGAATAAAAGGCTTGCAATATTTCAGTTGATTTGTAATGAATCCAGAATGCATGACATTTTTGTTTTTTTAATTGCATTACACAAAATAAAGAACTTTATCACAATATTCTAATTTTCTGAGACAGTCCTGTATACACCCGCCACCATTACCAGTAGTATCATTGAGGTTCAATTGAGATATCGCTTCTCTCTTTTCTGCATTTTAGATTCATACTCTTGGATTGAATGTGATGGACAGCCTTGAACTTGATAATGTGAGTTACTAAAGAAAAGTTTACCCCATTTTCATTGTATATACAATAACTTTCATGTCACATCTGACAATGTTAGGCCCTAATACAACAAGTATTAGTCTAAAATTGGTGAATACATTCAAAATCCAATGAATAACCTAAAAGGCCATCTATATTTTTGGAAATCTCAAAGTCCATACAACAGAACCTAATAATTACCATGCATAATATTTGAAGTTTAAAGTAAAAAAATGTCAGGCTTATACTGTATGCCAACCACCCACATGTGATGGAGCAGACTACAGTGTGTTCTGATGGCACGTGACTGGGTATTGTTTTGATGTAGGGATAGAGAACAGTAACCCTCTGATGATTGGATTAAACCTCCTCAACTCTGGCAGCTCCCCAACCAGCTGAGAGCAAGCTCTGCCCTGAAGTGTGACGCGCTTTACACTCACTGTTTCAATTCAAAGTTACTGAGAGTCAGCATATTGTGTTCCTGGATCAGTCTTTACTTAAAGTCTCCACGTTTAGCCAAAACAACTCACCAAGAGCCTGATTCTGTTCAGGAATGAATGGTAATAGTAAGTAATATAATCTCCATTACTGAAAACACGTCACTGCAGTTTACACGAGGTAAACACTGTAACTGTAACCTATGACAGGAAGCAGGCTTCACCATAAACAAGTCACTATTCTAGTCTATGACACAAAACACATTCACACTCACATCCACGCCTACTCTGTGATGTGTATGCTTTGGACTGCGGGAGGAAACTGGAGCACATCTGCTGTCAGTTGTAGGAAGGAACAACATTTGAAATGATACTAGGCAAACTTCCTTCTTCTTCACTACAATCATGTTGGCAGTGTGTCATAATAACTCATTAATTTAATTTCATTACATTGCTAATGTTGTAATTTTTTATTGTAGTGGACACTTCAACGTTTGATTTGGTGTTTATTCAAAATGATATTTCTCAAACAGACAAGTACAAAGGAAATTTCAACCAGGAGGCCTTACTCTACAGATGATCCTGAGAAACCTCGTTCCTGCGTTGACTTGTTTCTAACATGGTGAACACTGCGAGCTTGTCTTAAACTGTGAACTCACTTTTCCTACAGGATGTGACTTCATGCAGAGCATTGGTCGACACGTGCAAGCTGGTTACTCAATCCGTGGAACAACAGGTCTGCCATGTGAGCTGCCTCCGTGCTGTGTTGACTGGCACACAGGCAACCAATGAGAAAAATCCTGCCGGCTCCATATGCAGCCAATGAGAAAAATCTCTACTCTAATCAGTGGGCGTGGCTAGTGAGCTTGCGTTGACCTAACATGGATGAGTACGACCTCCTCTGATCCATCTCTATTTCTCTGTGTGTGTGTGTGTGTGTGTGTGTGCGCTCCCTCTATAGATCAGCCTGAGCTAAACATCTTGTAAACAAGCTTAGTTTGATGTCAATTCAAACCAGATTTCCTTTTTGTTTAGAGGGTAGGATTTACATTTTGTTTCAAATTGATTCTCATTATTATTTATCCAAAGATCTTCCTCGTTGACAGTGTTTTGGTGAGTGACATCTGAAGAAAAGAGCTAAAAATCAAACCCCAAAATATGGGTTTTTTTGTGCTACGTTGTCATTTGCAAGTGCCTTAATCATTTCAAGTGTTGATTGTAAAATACATTACAATATATATATATATATATATATATATATATATATATATATATATATATATACGTATATATATATATATATATATATATATATTTAATATAATACAATATATAATGTATAAATTATATATTTATTTATTTATTATATATATAAGAGGTCTTTTATTTTCTGAAAATAGAAAATATGTATTATATTAGATGTAAAAATTGTGTCTGACAATGAGGGCACGACTCAGACTGTTTGAATATATTTCCATGAGATGTTTCCACCTAAGATGTGTCCTGTCATGTGATGTGTGCAAAGGGGAAAGTTACAGAGGAACATGGTCGACTTCTCAACAGACTGATGGACAGAGTTGTGATGAACGCAACAACCAATACAGAATTTGACCTCAGTTCTTCACCTTGTTTATTAATACAGACTCATTTTTGTGTGAATGCTGTAACAACACACAAGATGTACGTTTTTCTTCTCAATCAAAACTCTGTTTAACAATTGAAAGATGTCTGGCCAACAGCAGATCAAATTACCTTCATAGGAAAAAGTCAGATGTTTTTGGTAACCACATCCTAATATGCAAATCACAGAACAGTGTGTCACTTAATACAAAATGAATTTGTGGCACAGTTGAGGATGTGGATGTTGAGTTTTACTGTGTTTTTAATATGGTTTACAGTGATCCAACAGCTACTCAAACTGCTCCATTACTTCTGTTTTATTACAATATGTGCAAAACACACACACACACACACACACACACAAGTTGTATTAGCAGCAACATGTTCAGTTTGTGTTGCTTCATTTTGGCTTGTTTTATTCTTTTATTCATTTCTATTGTATTAAGCCTGGGGACTTAAAGAATCAGTCACAAATACAATTTGCTTGTATTTCCCCAGAGTAAGCGTGACTTGATAGCCTGATAATGTTTTACACTAATTCATTGGCATTCTACTGCAAAAGCCAATGTGTAAAACACAACATATAGTTCACCAAGCAGTACAATCTTTTTGTATTATGTCAGGATAACGCAGCCATGATGCTATGTAGTAGCCTAATGTACAGTTGCCCAAATCTTCTTGAATAACGTGAATTATGTTGTTATATCTGGAGATTTAAGCCATGCTTTCTAAATATGAATTAAATGCAAGGATGCTATCTGGATTTTCCCATATGCATCATAATGAAATTGTATGTTAATAACATTGCCATGTTTTCAAAAGGCCAATTTTTGGCTTGCAATACCGCCATGTACTGTACCTGAGCTTTTCTGCCTGTAGTTGCTAGGGGAAGTGACGCCAGCAGCTTTCACGGTGGAGGAAACAAATCGGACAGTGGAGCGACGCTGCGAACGATTAGGTGTAAAGTCTATCCGCAAAATCCGCCTCCATCCTTTAAATTTGGGGCAATAATGACTCCCAAAATACGGAGAACATAAACTACGCGTTTTGCACTATCGAATGATATCGATATTTTAAGTCTTCGTTCCTTAGAAAGATAAAAAAAGGGATGGTGACATTTTGCATTGTTACAATAGGAGCTGGGATGATTGTGGGGGGCGGGGGAATGTGAATTAAGGGTTAGGGTTGTAAAGCAGTCAAGGAAGGAGGACTAACCGAGGCAACGTAAACAAAAGGTTCAAAGCTTAACATTACCGATACGCAACGTTTAACTACCGAGATACACACACGAAGCAACAGACGTAGTTAACGTTTGCTATTAACGAAATGGAGCTGAGAGTGGGGAACCGATACCGACTGGGCAGAAAAATCGGAAGTGGTTCTTTCGGGGACATCTATTTAGGTAAGGATAGAATGTGTTCTCTTCAACTTCACAAACCAAATGTTCCCCGTGTACTACCTGTGCTTTATGAGCAAGCTGTTAAAACATGTCACAGTCCGAATTTCACTAACGTTCATATCCTGGTTTTATTAACCTATAGCTAACGTTAATTGTTACTTCTCCTTGAAGATACCTGTCTCGCCAAGTTAACGTTACTGTAACGTTAAACTGTCCACAGAAAGGATTTATCAATTCGATGTTAGTTGAAGAACCATGACCGATTTGTGGCATTGCAGGCATGATAGAAACTGCAGGTGAGACCGCTAACGTTAGCTTGTTTAACTGGCATTATGCTGGATACGAGCAGTGAACACTTCAAACTACTGCTGGCTTTTAGAAGCATCTTTCTAAACACACAGCAGCCAGGTTACAGCGTTACTGTAGAAGAACTAAGCTGAGTAGAAGCAGAGTCACCCTAAATGACAGGTGTCTGCTTGTCGATAGCCTCACGGTTCTCATCGAGACACGAACAATCCCCACGGTCGTTCCGCCGTGGCCTTATGTTATAACCGCTTAAGTGTCACAGTCGTTCACTTCCAGTTTAATGACAAACGACAGCTGGACAGTTGTGATAGAGTACAGCTGTAACGTTACCGCAGAGGATATTTAGTGTAACGCAGCTCTGTTCTTCAACAAACCGATGCTACAAGCTAGTTTAGTCCTGAATCCTCCACATCCCAGTTCACAGCTCCACAGTCTGTAAGCGCACCGTATTGAGATGATATTCGTCAGTCAAACAGGGTTGTTGTGACTCCTTCTTAGTTCTGTTGTCTTTGTGTTCATCTCTATATCGCTGTGAGAAATCCTCTAGATGGTTTCCCTAGACTCACCACTTGTGTACAGCTGTTTTTAGTATTATAGTATAAATATAATATATATTATAATAATACTTATTTATATAGTATTACAGCACAACCCACCCTGACACTTCAAATAACTGCATCACACAGTCGCTTTTCTGGCTTTTTAAAATTGTCTCTGACAAAATGTAAACGGAGATGAACACAGTGACTTGTCGAGCACATTTCACATGCAACAGCCAAGAGTTTTATTGAGCTATTCACAGAATAAATCAAATCTGATGGGTGTCACCTTAGCCATACAGTCAAATGAAGGAGTAGCCTGAGCTGGCTGGACCCGTGCTGTCTGGAGGAAGAGGCAGCTAGACTGCTAGCTTCACACCCGAGGTTAACCCCATCAACAGAAGCTAGTGAAGCTACCTCAACCAAATTACCAGCCTCTCTGTTTCCCAAGGTGGCTTCTTTTAGTTTCTATCACCCATTAGATGTGTGACATGGATTTACTGTTGAGTAGTCATGTGAATGTGTTTGTGATCACATAAACACTGGGCAGGCTGGTTTTTCCAGTCAGTCCAGGCATCAGTGAGCTCTCAGGCAAAATAGCCTTTGATATGCAGGCATAGGAGACTTCTCAGAGTCAGTTTAATCTTTCCATATTATATCTATATATTTTTAATATCATATTTACAGAACCTGTAATCTGATGTTGACATGTTTCTGTATTGGCACAGGATTAATTCAGATGCCTTACTGTAACTGAACTAAGAACTTGGGCTCTGTCCCAAAAGCCTACCATTTTTGGCACAGCCTGTGCACCCAGCAGTTACCAAACACAAAAGCCACAACTCATAATTTAGCGTTTCTCTGCCAATATTCTAAGTAGGCCTATTGTTACATGTTAGACAATCTGGCATTTTAGCTTGATAAACAACTAAACAGATTTTCTGTCAGTGAATACACTAAAGAAACACTAAAACCCTTTTTCCCTCATGTGACCAATTCATTAAATGGTGTTTGTTTGTTTTTAAGTCTGTTTCATAATACTAGCAGAAGTACTAAATATAATACAGCATCAAATGTACAGAATCATAATGTAATGTTTTTCTGCTTCCTTCTCATCTCTGTTGAGTTGCACATGCTCAGTACAGATCAGGTCCCATCAGTGATAACGTTACAGGACTAGAGCTATCAGAAAATACCGCCCAAGCATAGACAGTGTGATAAATACATCCGTATTCACAGCATTCAAATATACATTTGAAAAAAGCAAGCAGCAAGCTTGGCGTTTCTTCTTCTATCGTGGGTGAACTGATGGATTAAAGTAACCATGTGTATTAACATTTGTCCTTTTCCAGGCACAGATATTTCAGTGGGTGAGGAGGTTGCGATTAAGTTGGAATGTGTGAAGACCAAACACCCCCAGCTCCACATCGAGAGCAAGATCTACAAGATGATGCAAGGAGGAGGTGATGTATCCGCTCACAATACTGCTACTCAATACTGGGTTCTTCATCTCTCATTGGACTTCTGTGCTGCATCTCAGTTTCCATCTCCTCATCACCCTCCTATGTGATTTCCCGACCCACCACGGTCTTCCTACGCCATGTAGATGTGATTGATCCATGAGTTCAACAGTGATCTACAAAGCTGAGGGAGAGAAACTGACTGCAACATTCAATCAGCTCACATCCTTATGTTGTGTTCACACCAAACGCCAAGCAAATCTTTTACTTTACATACCAAGTCAATGCAAAAACGCTAATGGACGCGAGGAAACGCACAAATAACGCTCATTCGCGTATTCACTTGAGTGAGTAGTGGAGTCTCCCATCAGATGTGGGGCTTGCTAGATACAGTGACTATAGCTTGGTGAAATTCACAGAGCAACGAGTAACGTGAATAAACACAAATGATCACACTATTAATGTGAATAAACACAAATGATCACTCTATTAATGTGAATAAACACAAATGATCACTCTATTAATGTGAATAAACACAAATGATCACTCTATTAATGTGAATAAACACAAATGATCACACTATTAATGTGAATAAACACAAATGATCACTCTATTAATGTGAATAAACACAAATGATCACACTATTAATGTGAATAAACACAAATGATCACTCTATTAATGTGAATAAACACAAATGATCACTCTATTAATGTGAATAAACACAAATGATCACACTATTAATGTGAATAAACACAAATGATCACACTATTAATGTGAATAAACACAAATGATCACTCTATTAATGTGAATAAACACAAATGATCACACTATTAATGTGAATAAACACAAATGATCACTCTATTAATGTGAATAAACACAAATGATCACTCTATTAATGTGAATAAACACAAATGATCACTCTATTAATGTGAATAAACACAAATGATCACTCTAGTAATGTGAATAAACACAAATGATCACTCTAGTAATGTGAATAAACACAAATGATCACTCTAGTAATGTGAATAAACACAAATGATCACTCTAGTAATGTGAATAAACACAAATGATCACTCTAGTAATGTGAATAAACACAAATGATCACTCTAGTAATGTGAATAAACACAAATGATCACTCTATTAATGTGAATAAACACAAATGATCACTCTAGTAATGTGAATAAACACAAATGATCACTCTAGTAATGTGAATAAACACAAATGATCACTCTATTAATGTGAATAAACACAAATGATCACTCTATTAATGTGAATAAACACAAATGATCACTCTAGTAATGTGAATAAACACAAATGATCACTCTAGTAATGTGAATAAACACAAATGATCACTCTAGTAATGTGAATAAACACAAATGATCACTCTAGTAATGTGAATAAACACAAATGATCACTCTAGTAATGTGAATAAACACAAATGATCACTCTAGTAATGTGAATAAACACAAATGATCACTCTAGTAATGTGAATAAACACAAATGATCACTCTAGTAATGTGAATATACACTGTTGCTTGTGTTAGGAGATCTTTGCCTTCAGCAAGGGAAGTATATCAATCGGAGGTGTTCCATTTTTGTGTTCTCACCATTGGAACTGTGTTTACTACCATGTTTTTGCAGTGGGCATTCCAACCATAAAGTGGTGCGGCGCAGAAGGTGACTACAACGTGATGGTGATGGAGCTGCTGGGGCCCAGCCTGGAGGATCTCTTCAACTTTTGCTCCCGCAAGTTCAGCCTCAAGACAGTGCTGCTGCTCGCTGATCAGATGGTGAGACTGCTCACTCACTCACTCACTCACTCACTCACTCACTCACTCACTCACTCACTCACTCACTCACTCACTCACTCACACACACACACCTTCTGACCACTGCCTCCACACATCCCAGTGTCCTCTCAGATTGCGTCACACTTTTAGCAGTGACCCAGAGCAGCTGAAACTGAGCAGAAAGGGCTTCCGTGTTTATCTGGGCACGTCATTGGGACATAATGTATGTGCAGTTCAGTGCTACGACCATTTAAAATCTTTTTCTGTTACATCAATTTTGTAAATTAAATGTGCTATGTTTAACTTGAACTGCTACGTTCACAACTATTACATTACTGCTAACTTTATACTCATCGTCACACAAGCCCTCGCCCGGACACTCGCTAACGTTAGGCCAGGCTTGCAACACACTGAGGGACACACAGCTCATTTGAGCTGATTCCGCATCTAAACTAGGAGACTGCATGTGTCCGCATCAATGCACGCAACATTGTGGCTGATAACTGTAAATTATGGATTTAACCTGTTTGTGGTCCTGTAATCGTTGCCCTTAAACCACTGCACCATGCAAGGAACACACTAATCTTGTCGGTTAACAGTTGATGATGATGATGATGATTGGGTACCAAGGGTCGCCCACGGGTCAACATAAGCATCGTAGTTTGCTCTCATTTACATCATGGTCATCAAGTTCAGTCAGTATTAATCAGCCCTGGTTATCAAAATGTGACTTGACTGGTGTACAGAAGGAGCTGTCAGACCGAGGTGAGTGCACAGCTGTTAGGCTGGCGCTTGCCGAAATAGCCTCATATTAACTTGGTGTAGCGACCTAATTATTTTGTTCTTCTCCACTACAGATCAGTCGCATTGAGTACATTCACTCCAAGAACTTCATCCACAGAGATGTGAAGCCTGATAACTTCTTGATGGGTCTGGGCAAAAAGGGCAACCTGGTCTACATTATCGACTTCGGCCTGGCTAAAAAGTATCGTGACGCTCGCACACACCAGCACATCCCCTACCGCGAGAACAAGAACCTGACTGGCACTGCACGCTACGCCTCCATCAACACACATCTGGGGATTGGTAAAGAAAACACACTGAACTGGCACATTACTGCAATTAGACCATTTGTGACAGCAGTCATGACTTCAACATTTCTTTTCTTGTCTTCATCCTTCCTGTCCCGCTCTACAGAGCAGTCGCGGCGCGATGACCTGGAGTCCTTGGGTTATGTTCTCATGTATTTTAATCTGGGCTCGTTGCCATGGCAAGGCCTCAAGGCTGCCACCAAGAGGCAGAAGTATGAACGGATCAGTGAGAAGAAAATGTCCACCCCCATTGAAGTGCTTTGCAAGGGATACCCCTGTGAGTCTCAATTTATCAGTTATTGCATAATTCTATATCTACCGATGGTAATCAGGAGCTGGTTGGTCACTCCCATCAGCTGAGAAATGTCTTCTCCCTCTCTGTCACAGCTGAGTTTGCAACCTACCTGAATTTCTGTCGTTCCCTGCGCTTCGATGACAAGCCGGACTACTCGTACCTACGGCAGCTCTTCAGGAACCTGTTCCACAGACAGGGCTTCTCTTATGACTATGTCTTTGACTGGAACATGCTCAAGTTTGTGAGTACTAATCAGAACGTCTGGGTTTGACACATCAGCCACAATTTATACTTCAAATGTTGATCAGTATTTGTAGATACCTGCTGTGATTCAGATTAGCGGTTGCGACTATGTTAGCATGCTGATGTTAGCATTTAGCTCAAAGCACAGCCTCACAGAGCTAGCGTAGCAGTAGTCCTGCTTTACTGTTGACTCGTTGTTATTGCCGTACACAGGGAGCCAACCGTGCAGCAGAGGAAGCTGAGAGAGAGCGCCGGGACCGGGAGGACAGGCTGAGGCACGGCAGGAACCCTGTGGCCCGAGGAATACCTGCTGCATCAGGACGGCCACGAGGAGCCCAGGACGGAGCTCCGCCCACCCCTCTAACGCCTACCTCCCACACAGGTGTGTTCACTCCAGCCATCTGTCCCTGTGACGTGATCCGGATCCAATGGCTGTAAAAAGCATCAGCGTAGTGTGAAGTGTTTCATGATTTTAAGATTTTAAGGCTAGAATCCAGGGGTTTACAAAATGTTCTTTGTTCCAACTTTTCATGATTTTCAGCTTTCATTTTATACTTTGATTTAGCTATAGTTGATATAAAGTTGACAACAATAATGCACTTTACCTTATTTTGTTTCAAGCTTTTTTCTTCTTATCAATAAAATGTGAAGAAAAAGGTCATTGCATAAACTCTGGCATTTAAATCCAAAACCAAAGCCAGTCCCTCTTGTATGGAATATGATGCATATAGGGCAGTATTTATATCATTTCATGATGGTGGTCTTTGTTTTTGCTCTCTGGTCTACAGCAAACACGTCCCCTCGACAAGTGTCTGGGATGGAGCGTGAACGAAAGGTCAGCATGCGACTGCACCGCGGCGCTCCTGTCAATGTGTCATCGTCAGATCTAACAGGACGGCAGGACACGTCCCGCATGTCCACCTCACAGGTACAAGACACCCTGAAGACACACTTTGTCCCTTCTTTTAGTGTCTCTTAAACCCACTAGCTTGAGCAGAAAGAGGAAACTTAGCATAGATAAGTCCACCTCACCCCAGGCTAGGCTCCAAGAAGAAGCAGCTATGTTCTGAGTATGCATGTGGTAGTTTTATAGTAAGTTAAAATTCCATTTTAAATTCATGAAACTTCCTGGAATGAAGTCTGCATCTTGCTATTTCATAAGATCATTAGACATTAGTCTCTGATTAGTGGAGACTCTTGGTCACATGGTTTACAAAGACCCATGTGTAGTGCTTCGCACAGGACTCCGACTCCGAGCAGCAGCAGAAAGTCTCGTACTCGTTTGTTTCAGTCTCCTGCTGTTATTCAGACAGTTTTCTCCAGTTGTGCTGTTGGTGCAAGATGTGGGTTCTGACTTGACATATTGGGCCTTCTCTCTCCCTTCCCCCAACCTCAGAATAGTATTCCCTACGAGCATCACGCCAAGTAGACGCTCGCCACGTCCTTGTGTGACGGCGGCAACACTGGGTGAGTCCTGTCCCTACAGCACCAGGGATGCATGGGTCCACATTCCAGTTCCACACTGGGCCGTCTCCGAGTCCTGCGTTCACCCCTGGTTTCAGCATTCTTCACTTCCACATGTGTTGTGCTTGAGATTAGATCAGCAGCATTAACAGTTCATGTAGCTGTGCCTGGAATCAGGGGTGAACACCAGTCATTCAGCAGTGAGCTGTGAATGAAACTTGGCCTGAGCGAACAGTTGTTGATGTCATATTGCACTAAGCCATCACATCCACTTGGCTGTTGATGACATCATAGCCAGCCCATGTGTCATTGAACAGTCGGATGCTGTTTGTTTTCTGAGCAGGAGGGTCCTCTGAGAACTGGAGTGGAGAATGCATCACGGTGCAGAGTCTGAGAATGTGACTCCCTCTTTGCCTCCTCAGGGTTGACGTACTGCCCCTTTAATCAGCTCTGTGGCTTGTTGCTTGCACGGTTGCTGTGATGCTTGATGGCCTCCAGCTATAGCATCCAAAAGGAATGTGCCTACCCACACCCAGCCTTGCTTGGTGCAGTTCCCTGTTCTTTCCCCTGCACATTTCTCCCTCCCTGGTCTTTCACACTAAACACCTGCATGATATGAAGCTACTTAATTGGAAGTCAGCATTCAGCTTTGTCCCAGCTGTGGCTGAAAGCATGTTATCAGTTGTCCAGACGGGGAACAGGTCGGTCTCACATGAGTCTATCACACAAAGGCCGTGTCAGGATGTACTGTGGCTTTGTTGCTGGAATAAAACACTGGCAACAAACCTCCACACGACTACCAGGACGAAGACAACCGCTGAATCCCCTCATGGGCCTTTTCCACTGCAGGAACTCAACAGCCCGTACCTTCAGGTGGAGCCGGGGTCACAGCTTCTGCTTTATTTCACTCTACTTTCCAGGCTTTGGGGGCGAGTCATGACCCTGAATGGTTTGCATTGCCCAGGCAGAAAACTCCTCCTTCACTTCTGTGTCCAGGGCAAGAACAATTCAGTTCAATTCACCTTTCTACAATGAAGTACATTATTTTAAGATGCACATTTTTCAAAAGCTCGCTTGTATGTATTTGATTTTTAAATCCAGCCCTCTTTTGACTTGAAATGAGAGAAGAAAATGTATTATGTCCAGTTATATGAGTATGTATTATTTCTATCTCATCCAGTTCATTTAGAAAAGTGACAATAGATATTGTTGAGGTATGTTTCAGCTAAACTTCAGTTGTTGACTACATACAGACGCTGATACAACTGCTCGTCTACTTCAATATATATGGAACTAAATCAGAGAACAAGTTAGACATTATTGTGATGATCCGGACCTTTAATGAGGAAACTCTCGAACTGGACCTCGCTGAATCCAGTTCATGCTGTAGAGCACAATTATCAGAGTTCACACAGTGCACAGTGAGGTCCAATCATCAGCCTCATGGATCCTTAAACTGTGATGACACTCTGTTGTATAGCTCCAGTACATTTCCTGGATAGTGGACCGTGGCTCTCGGGTTCTAACAGTCTGCCAAATCAGCAGTTTCCACTAAACGTAGCGGTTGATGAAGAAATTGAGCAACTTCTCCCTCTCGTTGTCTGCTGGAGGTGAATCCTGCCTCTGGAATGCATCCCTGAGTGTCTGCTAGCATGAACTCATGGTGTTCTTATGTGCTTCATTAAACTGGTAGTACAGTACGATTGTGGGCTTTACACACATTACAAGTTGTTGTCTCACTTTTCTGTCTTTCAAGACTAAAATATCTCCAAACTAAGGACATGTTGAGTTCGACAGTTAGCTCCCCGTCTCATGTTCTCATGTTAACTCATATTCTGGGAGACAAGTCAACATCAGTACTTCTTCATATCTTGGTAGAACTGTTCATTCATTCATGATTCAATATTTCAAATTGCAAACTTCTGACCAAAACTTTGTGGTTTGTAAAACAGTGTGAAACAAAGCAGAACCTGGACTTGGCGGATTCCCTCAGGGTCAGGGTATGGGGGGGTTACGGGTTTCTGTAGTGGAAAAGAGCTAATATTAGCATTTCACAGAGAATGAGGACTGATTACTTCTGTAGTGACTCCACAAAGGGATCTCTTCACAGCCAGTGATGGAGAGACAGCCCTGCTATTGTTACTGTACAGACTAGACAACGTCAAGTGTATTTTGGATTGGATGCAACCAGGCATGGCTTTATGAAGAGTGCTAACAATATGAACGTACTCTGATGTGTCTGAGCATCACCTCTGCTGCAGTAGGAGTGGTTCACCCCCACTGGCTGCTAGCTAACGCACCACATCGTGGTACCATGTGGCTGCTTCACAGCTCTGCCACTAATCATCACACTCCGACTCTTTTTACTCACTATTTTCATTTCCTACATTGTTGCCCGATGCTGTAAGTCCTCTGGCATCTTGTTCCTTTCATCGGCAGTACTAAAGCATATTTCTCTTTATGATGGTATGAAATTGTCCCCTCACTGTCCAATTGGAACATTTAAAAGAAGTTGAAAGGTATTGTTCAATGCTAGAAGATATTGGGAGGTTGTAAGCCCCACACAGCCAACCCTAGTGACATGCCTGCAGCTTCCTCAGGTTAGTGTGTCCTATTTGATAATGGAGCATATGGACTGAACATGAGTATTATCCGCTTCTCCGATTCTGTGGCTTGTGAATGCATTTAGACTGTAGATGAGTTAAAAGGCTACATTCATGTCGATGTAGAGCACACGTAGCTTGTTGTTGGTTTTGACCTCCTGCTTCCTGTACTGTGTTTCCTCTAGATGGTGTCCGCCGTACCGACTGCTGGCCTCCATCTCCTAGCTCCTCGATGAGCCCCCACAATGCACCCTGGTGGACCGAGCACCATTCACTCAGAAGCAATCCGTCATACTAATACTACCATTCATTACCACAACCACAGCGAGCTGCTGGCTCGCCACAAACTGCTTTCTGACTGACTGTTCTCAGTTCTGTCTCCTCCTTCAGACGTCTACACTATCTCCCTCCCTCCCTCCTTTCCTGTTTCTGTGTGCTGGTCTGACCTACCAAAACATTAAACAGCGCCGGACCTCAGGACCCCGCCCCCCCACCACCAGATTGTGAATGGACAGTGCTTTGTCCAGGGCAAACATGGCCGCCAGTCTTTTCTAGGACACTGACTAATGAAACAACAGTTGAGGTTCCTCCTTCTGCCCAAACACGTGTCCTACATTTCCACCGTCACTGTCTGCTAGTTCATACCTGATCAATAAAACCCTTCTCTTTCTTTCGTGCAGTAAAGTGTATGAATCTGAAGCAGCAGCTCTTCATTTTCTATAAATATATACATGTATGGGTAGTTTTTTGGGGTGGGATGCTTTTCACTGGTATTTGCAGGTTTCATTCCCTCATTTTTCCTGTTTTTAGTTCTCATCCCCACTGATGGCTCTCTTCAGTAACTATATAGCCATGTGTATTAAATAAAAAGAAAGTACTTCTTTGCATGTTTTAGAGGTGAGTCTTCAGCGTCAGGTGTGTGAGGCTCGAGTGCTAGTTAAACCCATGAAGCTACCAAACGTCTGCTTTGGTATCTTGGGTGCGGGAGGTCTGTGTATTCACCATTAGTTGGCAGGATGTTGTGTCTGTTCACCTCCGGGCCCTGGTGTCCTGTCCGATGAGCCCTGTTCTTCTTCTAGTGTTCTGTACAAAAGAAGTGCACTTTATGTGGGGGGGAGGGGGGCATCATCAGACATGTTGGGCCAGGTGTTCATTCACTGTGTACAGAAAACATTCTCATTGTTCTTCTATCATTTTGAAGCTGTGAATAACGTGTTGTGATGATGTGTAAATGTGAGCTCATCTGTAGGGATGGGTCTGAACAGGACTTCTGGGCTCGGTCCTAAACGTACTAGTCTCCTTCAGAGCCACGGGCTCACTACAGAAAGCAGTGCACTGAATCTGAAAGACATTTTGTGTGACTGGCTTTGCTGCCACTGCTCTCAGTATTAGAGGTTCAGTGATCCGGCACCAGTGTGGCAAACTGCAATGCTGCCACGTCACTGAAAACGCATCCTTTGTGAATCCTGTTAAACAATTCCTGAAATGATTCTTTGTTGAGAGGGAAGCTGAACAAATGTTCACAGCAGCACAGTTTATTTTTCTCTTTTTTTTGTCCTTTCATAATTAAAACAACTGGTGTGACTCTTCTGGCTTTGATAACTTTGCCATGTCCATCCAACTGAAATGGCCGTTCATGGTTCATTCTGGCTGCTTATTTTCTTGTTTTGGATTTTGACCCTTGACCTCTTCAGCGCTGAACACCTAGTGAATTATGTAAGCGGCCAGATCAGCAAGATTCACTTTCTCACATTTATATTTGCCACTGTATTTGTGTACTTAAACTGTAAATAAATGAATTACTTGTATCTTGTTTGTGTCACTAAATAGTTCCTGTAGGAGCCGTTAGTAATGTCTGTGTATTATATCTGTATGTATTGGGAGCCTACCTCAGTGTTATTGGTGTGGCAGGTAATTGATCTATGGGGCACAGGTGCAACAGACAGTAATGAAGCATGGGTGACGGGGAGATCACACGTTTTTTTACCGCAAGCCAGACACACCAGAGGGAGACCAGGAAGATAAGTTCTGTCTTATCATCTGTTAACTAATTAAAGGGGAACCTCACCCAAAAGGGAAAGAGCCTGGAATCTTTGTTGAAGCGAATAAGGAACGGGATCTTCTCCCACACCCAGCCGAGTGGCTAGTTGCTGGATTCAGTCTCTAGTTCCTGTGAATGAAGTGTGGGGGGCGGGGGGGGGGGGGGGGGGGGGGGCTTTGAGATTGAATCCAGGTCTGATCCTGCTGTCTCCAAATAACACTGATCATTCAAGGAGTTGAAACGGCAGTGCAAAGATGAGTGTGATCACAGTCCAAAAGATGCAAGCCTCGCTGAATGTCAACAAATATGCCATTTAATCACGTCTCCACAGAAAATATATGTATTTATTTAAGTGTGTTAGACATCACTCAGTAAAATAGCAGTGAAAGTACAGCAGGCTGTGCCAGCTCTGTGTTCAACATCAGATAGAACAGATGGCATCACACCAACACATAACGCAGCAGGTCCCAGTGTGACGGCAGTAAGCACACCTTCACAAGAGTAAAGTCAACATAGGACATACATTCATCAGCCAATATACAACACCAATGCACTGGACAGAGACCAACAAGTCAAGTTAGTTTGAGTATCACAGACTAAAGTCTCAGAGTAGCTCAAAGAAACCTTCTTTTAAGGCGCAGCAGTGGGTGAACAGCTACAGGATGAGATTCAGCTGCCAGGGTGCATGTTGAGCGCCCAAATATTAAAGAAGCAGTGTGAGATTTAGTGGCACCTAGTGGTGAGGTTGCAGATTGCAACCAACTCAATACATTCTGACATATTCTTAACACAAGGTCCACTTTCTAGTTTTTTTTCAGAGCTTTACAGCATCTCCCGTCCATCCTAGTGAAGGCAGTTTGTTAAGTTGTCATCAAGTGACCTGAGCATGGAGCTTCTGTCCGGCTGTGTTCACATAAGAAGGGAGGTGGGTGTAACGCTTCTTTGTCTGAGGAAAGGAGACCAGCAGGAGCATCACAGGGAGACTCCCTTACCTGACTCCAGCAGAGCTTAGCTCATATCTCTGCTGGTACAACCAAAGACAGTTACAGTAGATCATATGTTGAGGATGGAGCAAACCCCATCTGGTGGCAACGGTGTGTGTGTGTGTGTGTGTGAGAAAAAGCCAGTAAGTGGACCTTGAGTCGTGAATTTTTTTGTCAACTTATTTGAAATCGTTTAGGCGGAGTAGCTTGAGTTCTGAATGGAGAAAACAGGATCCATCTGTGAATAACCCTGCTAAGAAAAGCTGAACAAAACTGGAACTGAATGTCTTTGTTCTGAACTGCGATGTTTGTCTGAGTCGAGAGTAAAACAGACCAGATGTGTCTGGTACCAGTACGGTGGGACATTTTCATACCCAAAGGAACAGTCGTGTGCAGAATATGATCAGAATGTTGCATGGGAACCAATTCAGGCAAAAGCACTTCCTCATAATGAAGTTCTTCATCACTCCTTGTATCCATTTTATCTATGAAGTCACAGGAGCGCCACAAAAATCAAATAAGAAAATAGGCCTACATGGAGAAGCCCCCCCCCCCTTACATCTTAGACCCACAGAAGATCTACTTGTAGAAATGTGAAAAAATATATAAATTTCTAAATAAAAGAATAAATACATAAATAAAAAATGGGTTAATATAAAGAGAAATAAATAGAAGAATAAATATATAATTATTCACATTTATTTCTTAATTTATTTCTGTGTCTATCTTTACATGTATATTAGTACTATTTTTGCATATATATTGCTCTATTTTAGTCTGCATATTTGAACTAATTTATTTATTCATATCCCTTTATTATTAAAATGAACCAATACATGTGAAAATAAATGACAGTGCTTGTAATTATTTTATATTTTGACGTGTGCCGTTATATTTCCACATTTATTCTTTGATTTATATTACTTTATATTTGCTTATTTATTATTCCTCTTTCTATTTCCACATTTATTTTCTTTTTCTTTCTCAGATGTATTCTTTTTCGTGGCACTCCATTGGCTCTATAAATAGCCCTCTGCTCTTCCCCTGTGTAATCTACTTTCTGTGTGCCTCCATCCTCTTGGTGCATAGTGACCACTCGTCTTATTCTTCACAGCGATGTGTTGTCTCTGCCCCGTCCTCCCCCATCTCCTTCACCATCATCACCTCCTCCCCTGCCTCCAGAGCACTTTCTTTTTTCTTTGGCTCCTCTTCAACTTCATGGTCTTCCTCGACCTCCACCCCACAGTTCAGCCCCTCCTTCTCTGCAGCAGTGACCGCCATCTCCATCTTAGCATCTGGATGCTCCTTTCTCTTCCTGAGGCAGAGGAAGTTACCCAGGGCGAGGAGGATGGCTGCCAGCGTGACCTCGCAGCCCGCCAGCAGGAAGACGTGCATGTACTGATGGGTGGCGTCCAAGAGGCGACCTGGTGGAGAGTACGAGGATATCAGCATGAGTACTGGTTAGTGGTCACTGGTTCTCAACACGCTGGACTCATGAAGTGACCCAGATACTACAGGGAGAATATTGAGAAGGCTGAGAAGGAACAATACACTTCTCTTTAGTGGACATTTGTGTCCATTCTTATGGCGAGAAAGCTACTGTCAGCTTCAGTCCATGGCTCTTTTGAATCTTTGTCATTGGCTACCAACCGTAGTCGGTCCAAGAGGTTTGAGTGGCTATACACTGAGAAGATGGATGGACAGGGGCACCTTCATGACACCAACACATGGTGATTTTGGAGAAGTGTTCTTTTCTTGACAGAGCAGATTGTCATGTCACAAAATATTACGCCGTTTAGGATCTGGCTCATTTCAGTAGGTTTGATTCAGTTTGTTAACTGCTAACTCAGCAGTCTTCCAACCTGCCAAACTAGATTCAGCTGTCGGAGGATGTTTTGTAAAGCCAGTTTAGAGCTGAAATCATTTCTCATTCCAGGTAAAGACCACTCATTATGCAACATTTCTTAGATTACATTCTTTTAAATCAGGTAAAACTACTTAATTAACAAATAAAAAGGTGGGAAAATGACATAATAAAAATGTGATGTACATAACAAACACATTTATTGTATATTTCTTGCATGCCTGGTTACTTTACTTAGAGGGACCTAGTTTACTGTAAAAAGAGACTGTGACACCGATTAGTCCCAACCGGTCGACTCTTTGTCAAAAATGGCCTTGCGAGGTTCAAGGCTGATATAAAACGGTGATTGGTGCGTTGAGCCATTCTCAACCCATGAAACATCAGCTTTGGTGTGTTTCATCACAGAACAGTCATGTTCTTTAGATCACAGTGTGCAGTAAGGCTCCTCTTACAAAAATCTGAATTTTTCTTTTTCAAATTTGGCAAATCTCAAAATGATGATTCTTAAGATAACATTGTTTACGATTTGACACGTTATCAATACATGGGATTGAATGAAGTCTTCCACTGTCTCACACGTTCTCATGCTCTGACCTGCTCCAGGAGGTCCCAGCAGTACAGCAATAGCTTCCATCAGTAGAACCAGGCCTATGGCGCTGGAGAACTTCTCCGTCCCGACGATGTTCATGAGGACCTCGAACTGCAGCGCCCCCACCATGCCATAGGACATACCAAAGAAGATACAGAAGACCACCAGACCTGGATAGTCCTTCGCCTGCACGGAGAGGAACAGAAGATTCCTGATCATGGTTTACAGAGGACATACATGTGATGAAGCTACAGACATACAGAGACCTAGTCGAACTACACCATCAGTCTGACCTACAGTATTCATGCTTTATAGAAGACATAAACCTGAAGAAGTATTGTTACCTGTGATCCTATGATGTCGGTGAACCCGTTGAAGATCATAGCGAAGCTTAACAGGTAGACGCTTCTAGGCCGAACCCACTTCAAGCCCGCTACGAGTCCTGATGCTGGCCGAGCAAACATGTCAACAAATCCTAAGATGGTGAGCAGCAATGCGGACGTTGTGTCCTCATAGCCCAGGCCTTTGGCATAGCTGACCACAAACACCGGGGGCACAAACAAGCCCAGCACCATAGTAGACGCTGCTATGGTATAGATGAGGAAACCCCTGTCCTTGAACACGCTGAAGTCCAACAGTTTCTTCTTTGGCTGGGGCTTCATCTCCTCTGCAGCCACGGGAATGCTTTCCTCCAGCTTCTTAGGGGGCAACAGGGGCCTCATGAGGGCCCCGCAGGCACAACAGTTGAGGAGTATGCCTCCTAGTATGAGGAACCCACCCCTCCAGCCGTAGTTGTACTGAAGAATCTGCCCCAGTGGGGAGAGGCAGCACAGCGCCACAGGGCTGCCCGCTGCTGCCAGGCCATTGGCCAGAGGACGTTTCTCACTGAAGTAGCGATTCAGCATTATGAGGGACGGCTGGAAGTTCAACGCCAGACCCAGACCTGAGGAGAGACAGACCGGCAGCGTTACTTGTTACTAACACTATGTAACAAAGATGAGTTCTCATCCGTCTCTACATGAGGTTTGGTGTGAAGATGAACCAGGAGAGCACAGAAACGTCTTGACACAGGAAGTGTAAAGGACTCTTAAGAGGTTATGTGATTATTTCCTCCAAACCTTTTACTTTGCAAGTTACCCAAGTTAATCACTTCCTGCTAGCTTTTATTTTGTAAGTGCCTTTTTACGTTTTGGGTCTTTTATTTTGAAGTCCTTATGGCCAGCGGAAGCAGAGCCATATCTCGTCTGAGTATGGTAGCTTGACTTAGCTTCAAGCTAAGAAAGAAATTTACGGTACAGACTGAAAGGAAAGGTGACATGAAATATATTACTCTGCAATATATTTTCATAATTAACGTTTAAGCACCTAGCTGGAACGGGAACAAGGTATTGTGTGTTTATTCTGTTTTATTGTATTACTGTTTCAACTAGATGCTAATGTTAGCTTAACGGGTATAGCAAAATGACTCAGCTGTAATTTTAAGCTAATACTAGATTTCGGTTTTACATATGCTGTTGATATACATGAGAACATGTTTGATTAATGCCCCATGTATATTTAAATGTAAGCCACTGAATGTTTAAACTCGTAAGAGCTCACTCATGTTTTATCTGTTTCGTAGCTCTTACGGTGTTTTCTGGAGAAACATATATTTCTGTTCATCAAAGGAAGGATGAAAGTTGAACAAGAATAAAGGCCTCTGGAAATATCAGTAAGCTTCACCATTGTCCGGATGGGGTCCGCTACAGTAAGAGCTTGGCCCTCACCGATCTGACGACTTGCTGCCTCCATGACGGGCCGTGACGGAGGGTCTTCACGGCTACCTGCTGTTGCTACGTCGCCACATGCTGTCAACATGGATTCATCTAGCGTGTGTGCCCGCGTGCCAGCACTTGATCGACTTCGGCAATTCTGGTAGTGGTCTCAGGGATTCGGTGCAATGGTCAAGTACGGTCACATTCATTGACATTGCCCCCCCCCTTTATTACCCACAGTCCACAGTACTCAAATAAGGAAATAAGGTGAGCTCCACATGAACAGCCTGTAGACTGAACCAGTGAACATTTCATACTGACCTGCTCATCTACAGCAAAGGAAAGACATTGTTGTTTACATTCATATGGACTCTTATTAGTTACAAAAATTGTAAAATTGTACTACTTTGAATGCTACATTCCAACTACCTTTTAGAATTGGGTTAACACGGTACTTACCTGAATATTTACAGTTATTTGAGTATATGCACACGAACGCAACTGCGTTACTTTCTATGGTTGATCTGATGTTATAAGTTCATGCTGTTTATTGCAAGGGTTTTATAATTGTTTAAAGGTTTTTCTATTGACTAAATAATTTAAGAGATTTAGTTCATGATGTCAGAGTCAAGTAGCGCTAAGGAGACTGAGGAACTTCAAGATAAGCAGAGCGAGCTCCTCTCACTGACAGATGTATCTGAGAGACCCTGTCTGAAAGACAATCTTGACAACCAGCCTGAAGGTCCTCGACGCTCTGAACGTGCACGGAACCCTACAGAGAAAATGCTTGCTTTGCAAGGTGAAGAAGCCAAGAGAATGGAAAAAAGGCTGCTCTTAATGTATGAGAAATGGAAGCTCAATGTGCGTAAGGCAAGAGATCAGCTGAAGACTTATATGCCAGAGAGTGAGCTCTGGCCTCTCATTGAAGAACTGAAGAAAAGTAAGGATAACATAATGAACATGTATTTCGAGATTCGAGATCTCGCCACACCTTCCACTGACGTGAGAAGACGAGTGGATACGTGTGAATCAATTACCACAGAAATTGTCAGTATCGCCTATAATAGAGCAATTGACGAAGAAGGTGAGTTTAATGAGGACAAGGAAAGACGCCGCCTTCATGAACTGCTCCACCGTGACTGTGCAAAGTCTGTCTACGGATCTGCTGCTTCTTCAATAAGTCACAGCAAATCTGAACACCACTCCATAACTTCGTCCACGGCAGCTAAGCGTGTGGATGCAGCTGCTGAACTTGCAGTGAAGGAAGCGAATTATAAGATGATGGTAGCAGAAGAAAGGCAAAAGGAAGTGATCCGAGAGTTAGAAGAACAGCAACGGAAGGCCCTAGAGGCACAAAAGCAGGAGTTGGAGCGATTGCAGGCAGAGAAGGAGGTGCGGGCGGCTCAAGCCAAACTGAAGGTGTACGATAAGGAAATGGAACGTGAAGCCGCTGACTGCCTTAACAACGAAAGGAACAAGGACACAAGGAATGAGCCTGTAACCACATTCCCTCTTTCACATGCTGCAACACCCTCTCATACAGACATTTCCTCTCTTGCTCAGGTCTTTCAAGACAGCATAGCCTTAAATAGGCTCCCTCTTCCAGAGCCATTCATCTTCAGTGGTGACGCAATGCAATTCATTGAATGGAAAGCAGCATTTACCTCACTCATTGACCAAAGGGCGATCGCTCCAGCTGAAAAACTATACTATCTGAAGAAATACGTTGGTGGTCCAGCACGTCAGGTGCTAGATGGGACTTTCTTCCGAAACGATGATGAGGCCTATCGGGGATGCCTGGAACAAGCTAAATCGTCGCTTTGGCCAGCCATTCACCATTCAGAGAGCATTCAGAGAGAAGCTCACCAATTGGCCAAGGATTCAAGCTAAGGATGCTCAAGGACTCAGAAGCTTCTCAGATTTTCTGAGTGCTTGTCAAGATGCCATGCCTCATGTCAAGGGTCTCGACATATTAAATGACTGTGAGGAAAACCAGAAGCTCACCCGTAAACTACCAGACTGGGCAGCTTCAAGCTGGAACCGACAAGTCACACATAGCCTAAACGAGAAACAAGAATTTCCAAGTTTCAAGGACTTTGCAATCTTTGTGTCAACTGAAGCTGAGATTGCCTGCAATCCAATTACATCTTTCCATGCTCTTCATACATCAGACTCTAACACTGAAAAGAGAAATCTCCTAGACACAAAGAGAGACGGGGCCAGTGTTCTCACCACTCACACAGCTACAGACAACGCAAACCAAAGGTCTGATCAGAGACAAGTTAAAACGCCCTATATTCTCTGTGAAGATAATAGACATCAGCTACATACATGTCCCAAGTTCATGGAAATGTTGTTGGTAGAGCGACGGAACTACGTAAGGGAGAATAAACTTTGCTATGGATGCCTAAAAACTGGCCACAGTGCAAAAGACTGTCATCACCGTCACTTCTGTGACAACTGCAAAGGAAAGCATCCTACAGTCCTTCATGACTACAGCTATGGAAAGGAAAGGTCTTCATCAGAAACAGGGACAAATCAAGGTGTCACTGCAACGTCCCTCAGTGTAGCAGGTGAAGGCTCATCCTACACATCAATGGTAATGCCTGTGTGGGTGTCATCTAAACACAACCCTACGGCTGAGAAGCTTGTCTACGCTCTACTCGACACTCAAAGCGATACCACATTCATCGACCAAGAAGTGAGTGACAGTTTAGCGGCTGACAAGTATCCAGTGAAGTTGAAGTTGACCACCATGACTAGAAAGAACACAGTTCTCTCAAGTGAGTGTGTTTCTGGCCTTTGTGTGAGAGGATACAATTCATCCATTCAGGTTGATCTTCCAGTTGCCTACACAAAGGACTGCATACCTATAAACCGTGCTCATATTCCCACTTGTGAGAAGGCTAAACAATGGAGCCACCTCAGAGAAATAGCTGACAAAATCCAACCACTATAGGACTGTGAAGTAGGACTTCTGATAGGCTACAACTGTTCCAGAGCAATGGCACCAAGACAAGTCATTCTAGGAGGAGATGAGGAACCTTATGCTGTACGGACGGATCTAGGATGGTCTATTGTGGGGTGCTCCTCACAAAGCCATGAGTCACTGAGCAGAAGTGGCTTGTGTCACAGAATCACAGTTAAAGAGTTACCTCTGGTAACACCTGCAGATGCTATTCGAATTCTAGAATTCGACTTCAAGGATGGCAGTGAAGACTGTAAAACATTGTCACAAGACGACATCACCTTTCTCCACAAGCTAGATGAGAGCATACGGAAAAATACACATGGCCACTACGAAATGCCTCTGCCTTTCAAAAGCAGACCCAACTTACCTGACAATAAGGATTCAGCCATCATACGCCTCAACCACCTAAAAAGGAAATTGCAACGGAACGAAAGGTATAAGGAGCAGTATGTCAAATTCATGGGAGAGGTCATCGAAAGAGGAGACGCAGAGCAGATCGTAGATGGTGGGAGTGAAGGTGAGAAACGGTACATTCCACATCATGGCATTTATCGTGCAAGAAAGCTGGATCGACTTAAGGACCAGCCTGCAACACGTCGCGGCATTCTGTCGACAGTGGCCTCACTGTGAGGCCACTGATCCTCTCAGATTTGTGGCGCCAGTTCTGCTCAAGGCAAAGGTCATTCTTCAGAAGATTTGTAGGCAAGGAACAAGTGGGGACGATCTTCTCCCAGATGAGTTTCGTCCACCATGGGAACAGTGGAGAAAAGATCTAGCTCAACTAGATAATGTCACCACATCCCACATTTACTCACCTGCTGGAGACTGATTAAACTTGCCTACTCCACTATGGTTCACAATACTTTCTCCAAAAGCTTGTCAGCTCACTTAGTTTAAGAAGGTTTTCCACTTTCTTATTTGTATATGGAAGGTCATTTTCAGTTAAAAATCACTCGTGCCTAATGTAAATTGTATACAGTTACATTATTGACTCATGATTGGTGGGAGTGTAAAGGACTCTTAAGAGGTTATGTGATTATTTCCTCCAAACCTTTTACTTTGCAAGTTACCCAAGTTAATCACTTCCTGCTAGCTTTTATTTTGTAAGTGCCTTTTTACGTTTTGGGTCTTTTATTTTGAAGTCCTTATGGCCAGCGGAAGCAGAGCCATATCTCGTCTGAGTATGGTAGCTTGACTTAGCTTCAAGCTAAGAAAGAAATTTACGGTACAGACTGAAAGGAAAGGTGACATGAAATATATTACTCTGCAATATATTTTCATAATTAACGTTTAAGCACCTAGCTGGAACGGGAACAAGGTATTGTGTGTTTATTCTGTTTTATTGTATTACTGTTTCAACTAGATGCTAATGTTAGCTTAACGGGTATAGCAAAATGACTCAGCTGTAATTTTAAGCTAATACTAGATTTCGGTTTTACATATGCTGTTGATATACATGAGAAAATGTTTGATTAATGCCCCATGTATATTTAAATGTAAGCCACTGAATGTTTAAACTCGTAAGAGCTCACTCATGTTTTATCTGTTTCGTAGCTCTTACGGTGTTTTCTGGAGAAACATATATTTCTGTTCATCAAAGGAAGGATGAAAGTTGAACAAGAATAAAGGCCTCTGGAAATATCAGTAAGCTTCACCATTGTCCGGCTGGGGTCCGCTACAGGAAGCCTTTGTTGTTGTTTTGTAATAAAGGGCGACAGTACACCGGACTTCCTTTGTATTCTTTGTTTCATCTCATTCATATTTTGGCTGTTATGTACAAACAATATATTGTAGAAATATAGCTTTTAATACTTTAATTCAGTCCATACCAAAAAGTATGGTTCAATAAAGTCTTTGGCTCAACATAGAAAAGTAAAGTGTGATCGCCTCGTTCAAGGTTCTGTGTATAAAAAGGACGACATGGAGAATGTTGCTATTCCTAGAGTCTTATGGTGTTGGAATGAAGTTCATCCTGAGCGTGGCGTTGGAGAATAAATCATATTGTCATAAAAATCAAACATTTTTTCCTGTGCTCAGGAAAGTCCATAAGCCCGGTGGGCTGCAGAGCACCGCCTGGTGGGCTGCAGAGGTACTGTCAAATGGTTAGAATCTTTTTTTTTTTGTGGTAAATTTAGAACGCTAGTTATTTTTATATCTAAATCTGCTCAAGAATTCCCATAAATAAATTTAAAAAAACTCAAATTATAATGCATAATTTCAATGACTATGTTATGTTTGAATATCGTAGAGTCAAACGTGTTTTGCCACTGTTGGCTTGCTTCTTCTTTATGATAAAAAAGTGATGTGGGAGACAACCACATCACTTTGACAGCAAAAGCTCAACCGTGTGATGAAGAAATATGATGTTGAATACATTATATTTGGATTCAAAATAGCAGGCAGCGATGGGTGAGGGTCAGAACACATATTTACTGCCTAGCTTATTTTTTCTGTTTTCTGTGAGCCCTTGGTCTGGACCACCGCGAATGCTGACCTGGGGGTGGCACCAGAGTAAAGCTTGGGGGGGCTCAGGTTCATCCCCTGAGGAGCATGAATGTGCTCAGTGAAGTCACAGGGCAATCTGACCATCACAGTAGATATCTCTTGTGCACCTATGATGTTGCCCAGATGGTGGCAGTATAGAGGAATGGTCAGGGATGCACCACAAATAGCAATGTTCCTTTCAATGGCAACTCTGGAGAGTAGCTGTCAAGATATGCTGCTGTGGACCAGTACGAATGGATAGAGAGACTAACAAATGATTACAGGGGCAACACGTTGCAATATTAGCAGCATGTTACTATATTTAGTGGCAGCTGATCAGCATCGGATTTGTTTTGTACCTGTAATGACTCCAGTGCAGAGGTAGATGTGAATGATACTGGTGGCAAAGGAGGCCAGAATCATTCCCAGCGAGGCAAAGAGCCCTCCAACCATCATCACCGGTCGACAGCCGAACCTGTTCACCAACACACTGCACAGAGGGCCTGGAAAAAAACCCAATCAGTCCGTAAGCAAGCTGTGCACACACACACACACACACACACACACAGTATTAACGGTGCATCCCTGTCCTGCTCTACCTGTCCCATACAGCATGGCGAGCAGTATTGATGAGATCCAGGCCGTGTCACTGTAGCCGACATTGAACTCTCGGATCAGCTCCTTGAAGAAGACGCTGATGGCCTTGGGGAGAGCGTAGGAGAAGCCAGTGATGATGAAGCCGCCGGCCAACACCGCCCAACCCCAGCCGCCATCCGGGGCCTTCACTCCGGGAGGTCCATCGTCCACAACTGCCCCTCCCATGATGCTCTCTGGATGCTACGTCGAGGTCAGTGGCTATAAACACTGTGGTAAAAAGACACAGACTTATCCTTGAACTTGTTCATATGACCTTTATTTTGAGAATGACTTCAGACCGTAGTCATGTTTCATGTTTATGGTTTAAAGCTCGGAGCTCAAACAATATGTCCATGTGTGTGTGTGTGTGTGTTACATCATCAGTGCAGGGCAGTGCATTAGATATTGGTCATCCAGCTGCTGTTGTTACAACTACTTACCGTACACAATCCACAAATCAAATGTATTTCTTTAGCACATTTAAAACATGACCTGACCAAAGTGCAAATATAAGCAGAATAAAGCAGACAGAGCAGAACAACAAAAACTATGGCTGCACAATTAATCCAATTTTAATCGCGATCACGATTTTGGCTGCCACAATTAAATGAGCATGATCGTCTGATACGTGCTCTGCTACAGATCAAATCAAGCGCTTCCTCAACTAACAGTCAGCCAACCACCAGGGGGCGAACGAGATGGGAGGAGTCATGCGCGCACCCTGCAGCGGCAGCCTCAAAACAAGTTCTGTCTGCAGTGACTCCGGTATCAGTAGAAGAGTAGAGAGACAGGAGCTCATCTCTCAGCCAAAAAGCTGTAGGCCTAACACCTTGTTATTGCCCTTTCTGCATAGGCCTGAATTGTTTTCATTTGGTTGCATTCTGTGATGGCATATTTATTTTTAGTTAGCCCTTTATTTTGGGTACACATTTTATTTATATTTTGCTTCAGGTGAATAAGAACCGTATAATTAGCTGGAATGTAGCACAACATGGAAGTGAAAGCAGTGCTCTGTTGATTTAATTTTGGGTAAAAAGTGTTTTTTATTACTATTTTATTTATATTTTCCTTCTACGAGATGCACTGTGATAAGGACCAGTCTGATGCAAAGATGTGTACATTAGCCAGATGTAGCACAACAATGGAAGTGGAAGTAGTGGTCTTGTTCATTTAAACATGAAAGTGCAATAAAAACATGTTGTCCCTAAAATTAATGAATAATCGTGATCTCAATATTGATCAAAATAATCGTGATTATGATTTTGGCCATAATCGTGCAGCCCTAACAAAAACATGCATGAACTCAGGCAGAGAAGATCGATGAGTAGCCTAATGCAACAACTAATAGACAAGCACTTAGTAGTCACACATAAGTACTCAAAGCCAAGTTGTTTGGTCTCAGGGCTGCAGTTTGTGGGAGAGAGTGAGCCCCTCTTTAAAGACTGTGTGTGTGGTGGTCAGTGCAGTGAAGGGTGTAAATATGAGAACATGGCATGTTAACAGCTTGTCAGGACGGATAAAGCTTCCTCCTCAGCCAGAACAAACACAGACACACACACACACACACACACACACACACACTTCCTCCTCAGCCCTTTATCTCTGCTGTTTCTCCTCACCTCTCATACATTCATACCTTGTGCTCCAACAATAGAGTTCAAAGTGTCAGGTCAGTGTAGTCCAGTGGAGTAATACCGTTAGTTTTCTCTGCTGTATTTGACCACATGATGTTACTATGATCACAATACGTCTGTTATCTGTAACCTCTTGTCCTATAGAGCGTTGACAGTGCTGTATTTGCTGAAGGCCAAATGTGCATCAAAATACATGTTTAGATGAAATACTGTGGTGCTGCAGAGATGTTCATACAGACATCTTTGTTTGGAACAGATCCCACAGAAATCACACCGTAATCACGTTCACATCTTTTTCAATGAAAATGAGAGTAATGGTGTAAAAATGATCATTCCCTTTAATATCGCAAATTCTATTGCAATTACAATATCAGTTAAAGTAATGGTGATTACATATTTTTTCAGAATTGTTCAGCCCTACTTCTCATGGATGACATCTGGGATGCTTTTCTAAGGACAGTTCTTAGAATAACATTTATTTTTATAATTAACAGTAGAAATTATGAGGTGGTACAAAGTGTAAACATACTGTGCTGTTTCATTTTGACCTCTTTAATAAAGATTTCATTTGTTCTCTTTAAAAATGAACCAAAACACTGTCAATGAGTAAGGCCTTCGGTAGATAATAATGAGAATAAATAGGACACAACATTTGACTCAAACTCTGGTTTGAATCATCACTACTATGCTTAGAGGGAACATTCTAACCCCCATCAGTCTTGAATGAGGTCACCCCCCAACTCCCCACACACACACACCAGTGAAATGCAGTGTGACCCACTGCCCTCTGAACCCTGCTCTGTCCACACACACACATTTCCTGTCTGTTCACCAGATGCCTCAGAGTTCCTCAAACCTTTGCCAGTCACCCGACTCTACTCCACCCTGCACACTCTGGTTCTCCTCACCCACACCTGTCACCAGACCCCTCAGCTAGCCCAGGCACACACATCCCACTACTTCACTTTTGCTCTGCTAGATTGTCAATATTGCGTTGCAGACATTCCTGCCTGTTGTAGCCTGTAAACCTGTGTTTTAGACCAGCTGCCTGTGTAGGATCTGTCTTCAGCTCACGTCACTCATTTGTATTGTAGCCAAATGTCAGTTAAGCAGACAGACCAACACGCAATCTTTGTTTTGACCAACTTCCTGCCAATTTAATCTTGACTGCCCCGAAAAAAACTAGTGGACTGAAAAAGCAATTGTTACCAAAAGTTTTAATTTGTATTTGCAATATTAGTAGTTTATATAATAAAAGATTGATATGATGGGTTGGGTCCATGTATCGATACATTATAGTAAAATATTGTGATACTATGCTGTATTACCCACTGACCTGAGCAAATATAGTTTAAATCAAAGGTGCAAGATCCAAGATTGGGAGCGTTTCGATCGCCTCTCAATGGCTCGTAGCTAACAGGGCAGATGTTAAATGCAGCTCCTTTAAGGCTAGTTTTATTGATATTATCTTTTTGTTGAAAATGTTGATTTTCAAACCCCATTTTCTTTTAGTTCAGAATGTCCAGTTCCCTCTGCCCTGCAGCCATTGGCACTTGTAAACCTCCTGTTGACCTCTGTGACACATAGCGTCACCAGGCCCTCCTTTTTACCTGCTGGGAGGTTCACACTACTCCCACCAGTTCACCCTCTGTGCAGCCGCCACAGCAGCCAGTAAGAATCAGTAGTACTGCCAACTACCTTTCTCAAATCCCCCTTCCACAGGCCCACTCACATCATTCACACTTTCCAAGATCCCAGTGTGACCCATGCAGCATTCCGTCAGGAGACCGTCACGAGACCACTAAAATAAGACCCGGCACACACACACTGATATGCAGATGAAAGGCACTTGGACGTTGCCCTGCATTGTGTGATAGAATCATGGACACAGTTAACAAAGGTAACAATCTAACCCTGCCTGGTTTGAGCATCTAACATAGTTCAATAATGAGTGTTGACTGCCAAATGTTGATGAGTTATTTATACATCTGCCAGGACATCTAGCATGGCCGCAGACCAGCTTACTGAATCCTTACGTTCTGTTTCACAATGGCTTGAGTCCTCTCACTGAACACTGAACGTAAAAAAAACTGTTTCAATTTGTTTTTCCATACGTAAACAAAAGGAAAACGCAAGATTTATGATAGAAATAAAGAATGAGGTCATCATTGAGGTTGATAATGTGAAGTACTCAGGAATCATCTTCGACTCACATCTAAGATTTGATAAACAAGTGCGTAATATCAGTAAAAAAGTTCAATCAAATCTCAACTGCTTCAGATTCATCAGAAAATATCTGCCATTCAGCAAGCCTAACAATCAACTATACAACCCATCATATCACTGTAGAACCACACATTACAAATTATGGATAAAAAAACAATGAGGTGGCACCACTGTCAGATCGTAGAAAAACACAACACGTTCAGCTTTGAAAGCTTCATAAGCTACTCCAACCTAAAGCTTATTTTTAAATGCCTACATGGTCATGCTCCTTCACTGCTTAATGAACTTGTCACAAGACACCAGCAGAGTGAACAGACGGGCCTCAGTAAACGGGAGCTGTCGCATTGCATTACGCAAAACCTCATTTGGACAAGCAAAACTATGGAACTGTCTACCAACTGAGTTAATGCAACACAATTGTAATGTTTTTAATAGAGGTATTAAATCTTGGCTAAAAGAGAAACAACATTGTTCTCACACCTAACACCCCTATAACCACACTTGTACTTTGTGTATGTATCTGTGTATGTATCTGTGTACGTATCTGTGTATGTATCTGTGTACGTATCTGTGTGTGTATCTGTGTATGTATCTGTGTATGTATCTGTGTATGTATCTGTGTATGTATCTGTGTATGTATCTGTGGATGTAACTGTGGATGTATCTGTGGATGTATATGTGGATGTATCTGTGTATGTATCTGTGTATGTATCTGTGTATGTATCTGTGGATGTATCTGTGTATGTATCTGTGGATGTATCTGTGTATGTATCTGTGTATGTATCTGTGGATGTATTTGTGGATGTAACTGTGGATGTAACTGTGGATGTAACTGTGGATGTATTTGTGTATGTTGTGGAGAATTACAGTATTAAGAAGCATTATTTAGTAGAATTTATAGCACCCCTAGTGGTGAATGAAATTGTCACAATGATGAGAATGTAAATTATGTTAAGAGTCACAATATATTTACTTATGGAATGTAATATAGGTTTACAGGATGTTTACTTATAGAAGATATTATATGTTTGCAATAAGTTTACTTGTAGGAGTCTTAATCATAATCATTGGAAGTATTGAACCAAAGTACAGTCACATAGGTTAGGGGGTTCTGAGCCATGAGGCAGAGAGATCAAAGGGGAGATAGGGTCAGTGAGGAATGCAGAGGACAGGCTCTTCACGACCATATAAGGGAATAGGTCGAGGACCAGAGACATCAAAGGGGACACAGAGGTGCTGGACAAATGACCAACAAAGGAGGAGGAGAACCGGAGACAACTGAAGGGAAGCAGATTGCCATAAAACAACAGAGAGGACTCCTGGGTAAGACCATGCGGTCCCAGGTCAGAGGTGATGTCACAAGGAGCCAGCCACTGAGATGAGCAGCGGATCGATAGAGGTGGGGTCAGATCAATCGGAAACCAATCACTGACCCCGGATAACGGCCTTTATGTTTTGCGACAGCGTGGGACGCTTTCCGCCCATCAAAGAACATAAAAAGAATGTTTGAGAGAGAAAGTTTCAGTTCTCGGCAATATTTGTTTTTCAGCTAACTGACCAGGTCGGATCTGTGAGTGAAATTGCACGTGGACTCTGTTCTCGAGAACATTACCATGCATGGTGTATTTCAGATTGCATTTGTAAAACATTAGGTTGCAATTGAGTGCATCATTTTGCATTGTTTACCTTCGTGGTTGCAGTTGTATCTGCTATATTTTTATTAAATTACTATTTTTGATTTTTAATCGGATCCAGTTCGTTTTTGATTAGTCTCCGTTGCTGGAAGTCAGCAGCGGCGAAAGTTTGCAGCCTACCTCCTCTCGTGAAGTTCCAGCCTCAACAATGTATCTGTGTATGTATCTGTGTATGTATCTGTGTATCTGTGTATGTATCTGTGTATGTATCTGTGTATGTATCTGTGTATCTGTGTATGTATCTGTGTATGTATCTGTGTATGTATCTGTGCATCTGTGTGTGTATCTGTGTATGTATCTGTGTATGTATCTGTGGATATATCTGTGTATCTGTATGTATCTGTGGATGTATCTGTGGATGTATCTGTGTATCTGTGTATGTATCTGTGGATGTATCTGTGTATGTATCTGTGTATGTATCTGTGTATCTGTGTATGTATCTGTGTATGTATCTGTGTATGTATCTGTGGATGTATCTGTGGATGTATCTGTGTATGTATCTGTGTATGTATCTGTGTATCTGTGTATGTATCTGTGTATGTATCTGTGTATGTATCTGTGGATGTATCTGTGTATCTGTGTATGTATCTGTGGATGTATCTGTGTATGTATCTGTGGATATATCTGTGTATCTGTGTATGTATCTGTGGATGTATCTGTGGATATATTTTCTTTCTTTGTTCCTATTTTCTATTTTAAAAAGAAAAAAAGCCTCCTGTGGACAAGTGTTGTAAATTAGCATTTCGCTACAAACACTTAACACAGTGCATCTGGGCTTTGTGCATAAATGTATGTTACAATTCTAATGCTACTGTGATGTCCATATCAAATAAAATAAACATAAATAAACATAAAAAATGCAACACTCTGCCATAAGACTCAGCTAAACCTTGTTGTGGGTTGTAATGTTCTGATCTCTGTGAAATTGTCTTGTGGAGCTTTAACAGCGGTTACAACACTACATGACTGTTTCGATCAGAAAATGATCTGGCTAAGTTTCTCAAATCCAGCTCAACTTCAACTGTTTCTACACCAATTGCACTGTAGTGCCACAGCTGCAGATCTTCAGATCACTGTTTCTCCATTCAAGGGCCCCATTACTGTACAGCATCTAGTTTTCTCCACTGGAAGGGCATCCCAGAAGACACTTCATCATGTTTTCTCTTCTGAAAGGGCCCACATTCAGGCCCCAGGGGGTCTTGTAGCCAGATTGGGGAAAGTTAAGTCTGACTTTTACATTTTCATGTTTCATGTTTGTATCAGTTTACAGTCTTGTTCAAGGTTTCTGTCTTAGTCCTTAGTTACAGACGTTGTCATGAGCAGTTACATGAAACTGCTCACAACAATATACTATATACTATATACTATATACTAATATGTATATACAGGACTGTCTCAGAAAATTAGAATATTGTGATAAAGTTCTTTATTTTGTGTAATGCAATTAAAAAAACAAAAATGTCATGCATTCTGGATTCATTACAAATCAACTGAAATATTGCAAGCCTTTTATTCTTTTAATATTGCTGATTATGGCTTACAGCTTAAGAAAACTCAAATATCCTATCTCTAAATATTAGAATATCATGAAAAAGTATACTAGTAGGGTATTCAACTAATCACTTGAATCGTCTAATTAACTCAAAACACCTGCAAGGGTTTCCTGAGCCTTGAAAAACACTCAGCTTGGTTCAGTAAACTAAATCACACGTATGGGGATTATCACAATATTCTAATTTTCTGAGACAGTCCTGTATATATATATATATATATATATATATATATATATAACAAAAATTAAAATCTTTAACAACAACGTGTATTCAAGTAAACGATGTGTACGTGACTATAGCTTACAGTCAACCTGAGGCTGCAGTCACACACACACACACATCATGTTGACAACTCCTGACATCATCAGCCTCCGCTATGCAGCCGAGCACGTAGGCAGCGCTGCTGCTGCATCTCTACAGTACGGCCGTAGAAGGAGGTTTTATCAGGAAGCGAGCCGCCTGTCAGTGACATCCACCCCGACAACTTTGGTGGGTCTCGGTTTGCTGCCTTGTTAGTTGATTAGATCGATGACAAATAACTATTTCCGGCTATTTCGGTATTATTCTGTATGTTATAGCCTCCCGGTCTCTACACAAGTCACAGAACAGTGAGCGAAGCTGCAGACTTGTCACCTTGAACCGAAGTACACGTTTAATAGAAAGCACATCGAGTTTTATAAAGAAACGCTTCGTTCCTACTTGTTTCATGGCCGCATTACACACCTGTGCCTAGTGCTACTTAGTGAGGCGGGTTCGCTTCTCATCCATGGTCACGGTGTAACGCGACGGACAGACAGATGTGGAGACAGATGTTGACGCGGTGCGTGCGGACAGACCCTGGTGGCCTACGTGAGGACCGAGCCGTAGGTCTCTGAGCCAGACTGAGCCTGATCCGAGAAGGTCCAGTTCCACTGACCATCAGGCAACATCAGCAACAATAACATGCTTTAATAACTTACACTGTCCAGAGGCTGAGCATCTCTAATACATGTATTATAATACTAATTCATACATTACTATACTACTCTGTACTCACATCAACCTGTTACTCTGGCGAACATTAGACTATAGGTAACACGGGGAATAGAATCAAAGAGGGCTCGGACACAGACCAACATAAAGTCGAGCCATTGATTCATTTGATACAGAAGTAATCACAAGTAATCACACTGACTCTACCTGCTGAGATGCTCTCCCTCCTTCAAACGCGCTTCTACATTACCGCGTGAGCGCGCCTCCGTCGCTGGCTTTATGATACGGCGGCGCGCGGGAACCATGCATCGTGTATCGCTGTAGCTGGGGAACAATTTGACAGACGGACGGTTGCCATGGAAACATTTGCATCTCACAGGAACGAGCCAGGTTTTAGTTGAGCCGGGCTTGTTTTATGACTCTGTAACTAGCGGTCAGAAGAGCTCTTTGTGTGACTGAAGTCTGGAGACGTATGAGACGTACTAAGTCTGCAGAGACCACTGCTACAAAGGCTAGCTAAAGCTACTGTATTATGGTAAGCTAACTAAGCTAAACGTTTGTTAATACACAACTTTATTGACCTCGGTCAATATATCTGTATCCACACCTCAGAATGGCAGTGTCACATCCCCGTTACTGACAAATAGATTCACGTTCAACGTGAGAGCCTTTAATATGAGGTGTGTTGTGTGATCTTGTTTCATTCATTTGGCCAAATGTCCACTGTTCCTCCTGCTCACAGCTTCTTTAGATTAGACCAGACTGTCATCTCAGAGATGGAGATCCTCTGATCTAAAGGTCTAGTTATCATAAGAGTTCTGTATGGACCTTTTAACTTATGGTTTATAAATCATGAATACAAATTAAACACATTTACATTTGTTCTCAGAATCCAGTATTACAAGACAACAACTTGGTAATTTCCATTCACCAACTTCACCATGATGTTACAGAACCAATGTTGCTACAGGAAACAAGATGACTAATGCAGGCATTGTGACCTTTATTGTGGCTCCTAGGTGTATCCCACTTCCAGCATGCACTCAGACGGGGACAGTGGGCTGGGAGGCCTGGAGGCCCAGCTGGCCAGTAAAGAGAAGGAGTGGAAGGAGCTCTTGGCTACAAGGGATCATCAGCTAGAGAGTTCCCTCAATAAGGCCCAGGAGGAGTGTTTCTCCCTGAGGTACTGCTCTACGTCCACCTCACATCAGAAAGCAGTACATGTGACTGTGCACCTCAGCTTTTAGCTGGAATATTCCTTTAGAAATGTAGGATGTCAGGATGTTCCCCAGTCTCTGACTTTCACAGGAACAATACAAATAGTTGTTTGGATTATTGTCAGGTTGCAACACAATTATTTTCACTTTCACTTAATCTGTTGATTATTTAGAAGTTAATTGATTCATCTTTTAGTATATGAAATATCAGAAAATGGAAAGAAACATTGTCCATCACAATTTTCCCCAGCCTAAGGGGACGTCCTCAAAGTCGCTTCTTTTTATTTGACCTGCAATGCAAAACACAAATCTATTCAGTTTACAATGATATGAAACTGAGAAAAGCAGCAAACCCTTATTTAACAATAATGTTTGGCATAATTGCTTGATAAAATACTGAAAAGATTCATTGATAACCAAATAAATGTTCTGCCTATCAAGCGACCCAGCAGTCGTATCAGCCTAGTTTGCTGTTGATCATGTCTTCTCCATGGTTGGAGTCTGGAGTGTGAGACTCTTCTATGTCTTTGGATGGAAAGTGTTTTGTCTCTTGATTTTGTGTAAAACAGAGTTTAGTTGTAATGAATTAGAATTGCTTCACCTGCTGAAGTGTTGTGTGTGTGAAAGGATGATGACATAACAACAGGTAGAATATTTTAACTCTTACCCCAAGTGAGAAAAGAACATATTTCCTCCCCTACATGTCGTGCTATCTATGCATGCAGATAGCTTATTTGCACAGGTTTTGAAATGTGTGTCAGAGATATCGACCTCCAGCCCAATACAATGGAGGTCTGTGGATTATCACGAGTAACCAGGACATTGTATCTGGAAAGACTCATTGCTATAGCATGCTATTGAAATGTTTAAATGTAATTTTCAATGGCGTGAGCACCACAAAATAAATTCTATCCTCCTCCATTGTAGTGCGGTGCAGGCAGGAATGTCAGAGAGATATGTCACAGTCTGAACAAACACAAAGTCAAACACTGGGCTTCATGCAAAACACACTCATACGAACACATTTGTTCTTAAGCTGCAGGTACGAACGAGCATTTGTGTCTTTGACATTTTTTTTTAGGTACAAACTAAATTCTTGAGCGGTTCAGACATTTTATATATTATAGATATGCATCTATTTTTAGCTACTTGTATGCACATAATATTTCAATAGTTGTTTATTTGAACTTATCTTTTTGAAGCATTGTTGTCCTTGATTTATCTGTCTAAATGAGAATTGGATTAACTTCTCTCTTGATTTATTACCTCAGTAAACATTGTAAACATGAGTTTATGGTCTCAATCTCTAGTTTCAAGTCTTCTTCAATACAGCATAATGTTCATTTAGTAAATGATGGTCCATTTAGAGTCAAACAGACCATGAAGAGGGGATGCTTTCCCCAGCCTCACCTGATGCTTCCTGTCTGTCATCAAGTCATTGATCCACTGACAGGTGGGGGTGGACACAGTGAGCTTATAATAGAGGACTTCTGGAATGAGCTTCTCCCCCTGACTCCATGTTGCACAGGCTACTAAACAAGCTGGAGGTGTTGCCTCGATCTGTAATTCTATTTTCAATATAATCTCCAATCTGGATATTAGATTGAGACAATGTACATCAAATATGAAATGCTTTGTCCAGGGTAACAGACTCATTAACGCTAACTGCACTAGCTGCATTTGAAAAAGTTGCTGCACTGCAAACATTAACAACTACATTGATAACAATGGATTTGATGGTGCAAAAGAAGTGGCATGTATGCCAGTCCTTATCTGAAGAGATGAATAGTTCATTCCTCTTTTTCTCTATTCAAGGCATCGTTTCAAACTACTTGCCTTGAAAAGAGAAAAAGAGAAGCAAACTATTTATTTGGAGTACTAAGTATCTTTTGCCTGGGTGTGCACACACTTAGTCCCTCTTCCACAGCGCTGTGTGTGCGATGGCTTTAATGACACACACATAACATACAGCTTTCACTTACTGTCCAGCCAGCCATCTTGGATTTTGAGGTTGGAGTTTGTGAGGTTCTGCCGACTTTCCGAGGTGGAAATCCGACTTCAGGGGGCTTTCAAGTTGAAATTCTGACTTCCACATTGAAATGGAATGCTCCATTAGCTTCTAAACCAACCACTTGCCTCCTCCTACAAGCTAAACCTTTCAAAGAGCGTTGGTCATTTCCTAAAATGCAGAATTCATTGTCATTTACAAATAGCTCTGTCCCCACTTGCCTTAAGTCTGCTGGTTCAACTTTTACTTCAGAAGCCACACCTGTAGATCCATGGTCTCTGGATAAGAATCGACCAGTCTCTAACCCACATATTTAAGAATGATCTTTCTGAACCTTTTCAGTCTGCTCTCAGGTGCTTTCACTGCTCTCCACCGAAGCTGCACTTACTAAAGTGGTAAAACAACTTGTGCTTACTATGGATTCAGATTCCCATCAGTGCTTCTATTACTGGATCTCATTGCCGTTTTTGATACCATTGATCATCGCATACTCGTGGACCGATTGGAAAATCCATTTGCCGTCTCTGGCCTGACTCCCGCCTGGTTAAAGTCTGACCTATCTGAGAGGACTCAGTGTGTTCCTTTCATCCAGACTGGACGTTTCCTTTTTTAGTCCTAAAAGTGACTTGACTTTACTGACATGAAGTGATGTCTTTCTTTCTGAGTAAAGTGATGGCCTGTGAATTATTTTGTAACGCTTCATTTGTCAGAGAACGTTACCAGAAACTCAGGGAAGATTTCCAGTTCAACCTGGCCATCCTGGATGAACGAGACAGAGAGCTGGAGAGATCCGACGTCCTGACGGCCAGAGCTCTGACTGTGGAGCATGACAGGTACTCTTCATCTCACTCTGCTCAATCCAAACGCATGTGTAACATGAAGATGACAGTGAAATGAAAAAATAGGGACATATCTGCATGTAAAAGCAGCAGTAGAAGATAGCACTTGAGAAAATGTATGAAAAATGTATTCAAAACAAAAATAGAAAATATTCAAATATATACATGCAATATATGATAAATGAAAATAATTGAGAATGTGAGAAACAACATAACTCAAGAATTGACAATTTGACCTAAACGTCGAATAGAACAAATTATTTTGGACAGACATGGATGTAAACTGCTACTGGTTGACTTTTTGCTTGTGTTCTTTGTATGGAAAGTGTTCCCGTCATGGGAAATACACTTCAAATCAAGTGTGTTATTGTCATTATTATTGATACTATTATCATTAACAAAGTATGATATTGTCATGGATTAATTGTGTGTTGATTGATTTCAGCAGAAGCAATAATTCAGTGCTTTATGCATTTTATTAAATCCAGAGTGTACAGTAATGTCCCCAGCAGACACAGCGGCTGTCTAGATGGACTGATACTGAAATACTGGTGTTATTTGCAGGCAGGGGGAGCTGAACCGGCTCCGTGTGCAGGTCTCTGAGCTGGAGAAGCACAGAGCCACACAAACTGAGGAGAGGCAGGAGCAGCTCAGTACAAGTCGTCTGCAGCTGGACGAGCTCAAGCGGTGAGTATAATGTGATAAATGATGGCACACTCTGAACTTACCATCATAACATGGCCACTGTGAACCCCAGCGCACAATTACAATGAAATGCCTTAGCTTCATGCAGTATTTGTGCTGTTTTAAATCAAACATAAAAACAGACAACGTAACAAAGTTGGAGACTGGGCTTGAACTCGGCTCTGCAGTCAGCTCTGTGAGCCATTGGGAGGAGAGAAGGGAGGGCCACTTCTGTAAGCCCGCTTTTTCATTTTCATTATTTTTGCCATTTTTTAAAAAGGTTCACGTTTCTTTAAGAGTTAACATAATGATTTTTGTTTGGTAAAAAAAACTAGCTCAGTATTCTTTATTGTAGTGTGTTAGTGTGAAGAACTACTCTGCTAAATAACCTAAAATACCACCTGTTTGATGTCCTATAGAGATATATAGATAGATAGATAGATAGATAGATAGATAGATAGATAGATAGATAGATAGATAGATATGTAGATAGATAGATACATACACACACACACACACACACACACACACACACACACACACACACACACACACACACACACACACACACACACACACACACACACACACACATACATACACACATACATACATACATACATAGATAGTTACTTTATTAATCTCACTAGGGGACATTTTTGCGCTACAGCAGCATTTATAGATTTACAGAGTGCAGGTGATGTTAGCTTGTTAGAGAAACTAGCAGTTTGTGACAGTTTGTTTGAATTCATTCTGTGTGTCTGCCTTCTAAATGGAAACATGAAATATAAAAATGAACAAACATATTTTCTATATGTTTTAACTCCTCCCTGCTCATAAGTAACGGGTGCTGTGACAGGGGCTGTGTTTTGGTCCTTTGGGGGTGGGGCCTATTGGCACCGGAGGTGTGAGGGTTCGGACCACCCAACGTGTGTGTGCAGCTGGCGGCGGGGCCATCCAAGGCTACATCCACTAATGCGTTTTAGTTTTAAAACACATTCTTTTTGCTACCCCTAAAACAGAGACTTTTGAAAACACTGCTGACCCCGTATTAGTCCTCGGGGATCACATCAGCCGTCATCACATCAACCTGCGAGACGGCAACGCTGTAAAAGCCGCTGATAGACAGGCCTCAGGTCTGTTTCACTCGTTATGTCTGTTTCACTCATTGCTGTGGAAACGTCTGAGCGGCAACTCCAGTCACGTACACGGACATACATGGGTGCAGCACTCGCCTGTGTAATGTTGTCTTTTCTAGGTTAGGCTGCAATAGTAATGTGCGTGATTGATAACCTCTATGGCCTATACTTTCATGATGTGCTTGGATATTATTTCTGGCCTACACAATTCAAGTAATGTTTTAATACAGTAATTGTTTTACACATTCATGATAAGTTATTTTTTGGTCACCAATTAAAAACACTACAACGTCCGTTCCATATTGTAAAGAACTGGTACACTTACATGTGCAAAATAGGATGAGGAAAACACAACATCCTTCATTTTGAACCATTTTGCTCATTTCAAATCTAAATTGACGATGTTCTTTGCTCACAGAACATATCCCGTCAGATCCTTGCATCCCTCCACTGGATGCAGATCTGAAGATTTTAGACATTACTTACTACTTTTAACTGAAATAAAAATACATTATGTTGTTTGTTTGTTTTGACCTCCGTACAAATTTGGTCAAAATGGTCATTCCCAAAACTACATCTTTTCTCATTTTTTGCCACAACCCCTAAATTGAAGTTCTCCAGATGTGTTGGTGCTGTCAGGCAGAGATCAGAGGAGTGTGTGTATATTGCTAGTGGATTCAAATGCTAAAGGAGATCAACACTGAGCCTTTTTCTTACTT